>NC_034176.2:39522862-39687862 GCF_002021735.2 Oncorhynchus kisutch
TCGGAAGTCCTGACATGAGTGAGTGAGTGAGTGTGTGTGCGTGTGTGTGTTAGTGATGTACGGTTTGACTCATCGGGGTGGACGGGTTCAGGGTTATTCAATATTGTGTGGATCGTGGGTGGGTGGGTGGGTGGGTGGGTGGGTGGGTGGGGGGCGGGCGGATTGAATAAAGAGAAACAATACCTTAAAAAAAAATCCATTAATGTGTCATTCTTGTGTAATTTAAATCTATAGGCTACATTGAGTTTTTTCTTTCATTATTTTAGGCTATCTGGTATTAGTGCATAAGTCTAAACTTTAGGGCTTAACTGTACACGCACCAAATAGCCGAAACAGTCAATTGCCAAGTAGTTCTTTAGGGAACGTGCAGAAAAAGGTTCACTTCAATCCACGGAGGCAAAAAGGACATTGTCGAAGTTGAATTCAATAAGACAAAAGCTGCGAAAAGAGAGTTGAAAATAAAGAGAAGGTAGGGCCAGAAAAGTTCGGAAAATATTTTGGTGAAGTGGTAAATAGAGGCTGATAGCAGTGCCCGCGTTGTTATTTGTGATGATTGTGAGGTGCTATAAAAATGTGACTTTCAATAGGCCCATGGCATGGAAAGGGAACTATAGCCTACTGTTTTAGATGGGTTAAATGGAAACTGAAATCTATAACCTTTCACCTTTCGTCTTAATAATGACTCCTGCAGAATGAAGCATTTCTTGTGGTAAAATGATACACCAAATGTTGGCAAAAGTTGGACTTGGGATCAGGATTGGAGAGATGTGATGTCTTTCTTTCTGCATCTTTAGAGAATGTAATGTTCAGTTAGATACCATCTGTACGTGCTGTCTTCATCATAAAAGCTGATTGTATTTCATCCACATAAAATATGCATCGAAGCCAAACTGAAATCTCATCAGAAACATGTTGGGTTATTTTCAGTTTTCTTATATCAAACTGATGTCATTTGGACGTTTTGCGCATTTTTGTTATTGTTGTTGTTGTGTTACTGTATTTTCAGTCCCTGAATGATTCATTCTATCGATCTATTACATTATTCTGTTGAGCAAGGGTTTATTGAGTCTTCTGTGGGAACATACCATGACAAAAGAGAAGCAACATGTATCTAATTATAGACAAGCTGACTTACAAATAGCCTACCCAAATGTCGGAAATTATAAGCATCAATGTATCTAAATCAGGCTCAAAAATATCCTGCGCCCCCTGTCAAAAAACCATTCTGAAGCCTATAGCACATTTTCGATATTAGCAGGTCAGGGTTGGGTGCGAGCCACAGATTTTCACTTTATCACATATAGTCGGGCGGTCGCTGATGGGTTATTAGCAATTGCAGGCGGGTGCAGATGAACAAACAGCTGACCCGTGCACCACTATCGTTCGTGTGCATGTGGGTGTGTAAACAGAGATGTGGGAGCCCAGCGCTGGTTCAGATTGGTCACGGAGACTTTAGCCAATCCCCTGCTTCCTCACTTACCAATAAAGGAACGTGCTTCCAAAAATGCCAGGGAATTGCAGTAAAGTCTGTGTGTGTATTGCTCTCTTTCTCTATCTCCGAGGATGTGTCACCCGCCCGGTCACAAATGAGCCCAGACCCCCTAGCCCCTACCTCATAGAGGCTCTGATAGGTATACGTAATGAACTAAGAGATCCTCATCCATGTGGTAAGTATAATTGTCTCCTCCTTTCAGGTCCTTTCTAATCTCCGCAAGTGCCTAGGAGGTAAGGGGTAAGGGGGACTGTGCTGGTGGAACTGATGACACAGAGACCGCTGGTGTGTGGGGGCAAACGTACACGCACACACCACACACACAAACAACACACAAGCACACGCACACACAAAAACACACACGTGACACACAGAGTGACTGAGGGTGTCTAAAAAAAACTCAGAGTTTGAATGTGAACAATAACATGTTTATGAGGGCGTGTTGGCTGCTTTTAACAGATACCATTGACAACTCTACCTTTCTCTTCATTTTGCTCATCTTCTCTCTTTCTCTCTGAGGTTGAGAGGAAAACCATGTCGGATCTTTGGATTTTTAATGGCACATTCCTCTGCTTTGGTGAGATTGTTTCTTTCTGTCCTGTAGATGACTGTGCTTGTCCTGGAAGAGGGCAGGGATGGCTGTTCCACTAGTGAAAATACACAACTAAAATATATTGTATGGCTAATAGCACTTAGTCAAGAAACTATAGTTCTGTCAAGGCAAAGGGTGGCTACTTTGTAGAATCTAAAATCTCAAATATATTCTGATTTGTTTAACATTTTTGTTGGTTACTACGTGATTCCATATGTGTTATTTCATAGTTTTGATGTCTTCACTATTATTTTACAATGTACAAATAAAGACTTTGACTTGTACTGTATATATATATTTGGGGGACACAAAAGAGATAATCTATTATGGGTACATTTTTTAATATTGTTCCCAGTGTTGATCGAAGTTCAGTACTGTATTTATAATTGCACCTGCCTCTTTACGAACGAGTGGAATCATAAACAACGCTTTGTTTGTTATTTTCACCTGCGTCCCCTGGATTTCCCCCCCTGGATTTGCCCCTCTGGATTTGCCCCCTGGATTTGCCCCTCTGGATTTGCCCCCCTGGATTTGCCCCCCTGGATTTGCCCCCCTGGATTTGCCCCTCTGGATTTGCCCCTCTGGATTTGCCCCCCTGAATTTGCTTTTTTAGCAGCACATTCACCACTTTGATAAACAGCTTACTCCGCCCTCACGCGGGCACAGGCCAATGGCCTGAAACATGAAACAAACCCCCAGCTCGAAGTCAGCTCACTAAGGAAGTAGGCAAAACTACAGACGCTGCTGACAATGTGTTTGCGAGATGCTGGACAAAGTGTTAAAACCATTCCTCGACTCCTTCCGTGCCTACAGACATCCTGAAGGATGAAGTAAGAAGCTAACGTTAAACAGAACCTACTTCAGAAGGAACAAAACATGTGTTTTCAGAATAAATCAATTAAATCTTATTTGTCACATGCTTTGTAAACAACAGGAATAGACTAATAACTTTTCTTTAGGCTTCCTAGACAGACAATGATGTGGCGCTCAGTGGTGAGAATGAGGCAGGCTGCAATGCATGAAGGAGGAAGCAGAGGAGACAGCGAGAGAGGAAGCAAGCTGAGAGAGTGGCTCCTAAATGTGGGATCCACAGAGAAAATCTGTACTAATCTTATCAAACAAGTTAGGTACTTTAAAAAATGATCTATGTTTCAATATAAACATCTGGACATGGCATATCTTCCCTACAGGCCTACATTAAAACGCAATCAATAGGCAAAGAAAACAGTTCTAAAAATGTAATACTTTTTCATTTATATCGGTGGTTGTTCATCTTATCCATTACCCACCTTTTTTTACCACTGCATCACTGATATTAGTACAGAGTCAGTAACATTCTAATAATGAGTGTGTATGTGATAATACGATCATCTGTGTGCTCCATTGATGTCTGTTTGTGCGGGGCTTGATTAGTAATGCCTAGGAATACAAATGTGAACGCCATCTAGTTCCTTCACCTCAGTCGATCTACGAACAACCACTGATATAAACAAAAACATATGACATTTTTAGAATTGAGCAGTTTGCATATTATTTGCATTTTAATGTAGGCCTATACGGAAGATAGGTCATGTGGAGATGTACATATTAAAACATATTTTTCATAACTTGTTTGATAGGATTAGTACATATTTTCTCTGTGGACCCCTCTGTTAGCTTCAATATGCTTCAGGAAACAATTTGGGTTCAGTAAACCATTTGCAGAGATGTTGAGTTTAGGGTGGAGCGATGGGGCTGTGTTTTAGGGATCAGCCTAGCCTGCTTCTCTGCCACCCACTTAGTGATGTCATATCTATGGCCATTACACAGCCACCGCCCACAAACACGCTCGTGCACACACACACACACACACCGCAGCCGCAGCCACCGCCCGCTTCTTAACAAATCCTTCTGCTGGCTCTGTTGTAATCACAGCATTGCAGTAGAGTAAAAACACCCCAGCTTTCCACGTCAGGCACCAAACCACACACTCTCTCACGTATGGGGTGTTTTTTCTCTTTCTCTTTCCCTCGTTTTTTTCTCGAGGGTTGCCAAAGAAGTTGTTCCAAAGCCAGATGATGGTGTTTTTTTCAACGCTACACAACCAGAGGAATCTATCCCTGCTTGACCCAGATTTTGTCCCTGACAGACAATTAGGCAGGAACTGATTGTCCACTGCTAACTTAGGGAATACACGGTCTGGTGTTTATTCACATTTCCATGGAGGTTTATTGATTGAGACACTAATGTAAACATGTTTAAAGATGTTTAATGGAGGTACTTCAGTTCCAAGTCACTAATAGTTTACCCTTTGGCAGAGTGTGTCTTTTATGGTGTGGTCAGCACAATATAAAATCAGCTTCGCATCACAGAG
The DNA here is from genome assembly GCF_002021735.2 of Oncorhynchus kisutch. NCBI lineage: Eukaryota > Metazoa > Chordata > Actinopteri > Salmoniformes > Salmonidae > Oncorhynchus > Oncorhynchus kisutch. The sequence goes on from NC_034176.2 coordinate 39,527,300, forward strand.
GTATTGTTTTATTGCAAAACTGGAGACACACACACACACACACGCACACACACACACACACGCTCGAACACACTCATGCATGTACAGACATTCACAGGGCGATATTTAACATGCTTTCAAAGCAAATATTTTCTCTGCTCAAAAGTGCAGCTTCAGTACAGTTTCATCAAAAGCCATGTTTCCATTTAGCAAACAGGCTGTGGGCACCACCCTGGACTGGAGGAACAACACACACACATACACATACACACACACACACACACACAGACACACACACAGACACATACACAGACACACACACACACACACATACACATACACACACACACACACACACACAGACACACACACAGACACATACACATACACAGACACATACACAGACACACACACACACACACATACACATACACACACACACACACACACACACACACACACACACACACAGACACACACACAGACACATACACACACACACACAGACACACACACACACAGACACACACACACACACACACACACACACACACACACAGACACACACACAGACACATACACACACACACACAGACACACACACACACACAGCAGTGCTGATGTCCATTAGACCACTTAAAACGCATTCCCCATCTTACAGACTGCCTCTAATGCCTCTCTCATTACACACACCGTACCCGGCACCACGAGGGGGGCAAAAGGGTCCTTAGCCCCCTCAGTTTTATTTTTATTTTTATTTTTATGTCCTTGTTTAAAAATAACTAAACACTTAATATCATTGAGTGACATGTTGGTGCAAAATCTCATTCTTCGACTGCGCTGTCAGGACATTGGACAGGGGTGCCGCAGTGTGTGCAGGGGGGCTATGGAAAGCCACTGAGGTACAGGGTTTCCCGGTAAGTGCCGGCATTTGGACGATAAAATAAATGAAAAGCTGATAAAAAATCAGGCTATTGTGCATCTGTCTATTCAGATAGGATGCAATTTTAGAACTATAATTTATCATTTTTTTCTTCTCTATAATATATATATATATTTTTATCATTATTATTATTGTAAAATCCTTGTTATTATTGTAGGCCTATTTATTAATTCGAACCAGTTCTTTAAATATGTAAAACGTGTTTCATTCCTTTGAGACATTTTCTTTGGCCAAATGAAGTTCCAACTGTAATGTGTTTGCCACAATATAATATCCTGCACATATTTTCCATGTAAACAATGGCTTGACTTACTTTTGATATTAACCTAATAAAGTTTAGACACTTTGTGAAGGTTTGGTGTGGTGTGGCTATTAGCCTACCATACTGTAGGCTATGGTATGAAGACAGTGCGCACAGGAGCTCCAACTGACTCCGACAGATAAGCTTGAGGTGAGGAAGAATGTTTTAGGCCTACCAGTTACTCCTATAATCTAACAATATAATGATTATCTTTATAAAAATATTCTAATTGAAAATGTACGCAGGGGGCCTCCCGGGTGGCGCAGTGGTTAGCTGAGTCTCCAGCTGTGCCACCAGAGTCTCTGGTTTCGCACCCAGGCTCGGTGGGGCGACACGCAATTGGCATAGCATTGTCCGGGTTAGGGAGGGCTTGGCCGGTAGGGATATCCTTGTCTCATCGCGCACCAGCAACTCCTGTGGTGGGCCGGGTGCAGTGCGAGCCAGCCAAGGTTGCCAGGTGCAAGGTGTTTCCTCCGACACATTGGTGCGGCTGGCTTTCGGGTTGGATGCGCACGGTGTTAAGAAGCAGTGCGGCTTGGTTGGGTTGTGTATCGGAGGACGCATGACCTTCAACCTTCGTCTCTCCCGAGCCCGTACGGGAGTTGTAGCGATGAGACAAGATAGTAGCTACTAGCAATTGGATACCACGAAATTGGGGAGAAAAAGGGGGTAAAATTAAATAAATAAATAAATAATGTACGCAGACACAGTAGCCTATCTGACAAGTAGGCTATGAAGAAATTAATGTCGGTGTCGTAGCATGCAGCCAGCATATCTCTATCTCTCTCTGGGGAATTTTGTGGCCTTAGCTTCTCTTCCTTTATACAGTGCATTCAGAAGGTATTCAGACTCCTTCATCTTTTCCACATTTTTTTATGGTACAGCCTTATTCTTAAAGGTTTTTCCTCATCAATCTACACACAATACCCATAATGACAAATCAAAAACAGGTTTTTATAACAGAAATACCTTATTTACATAAGTATTCAGACCCTTTGCTATGATACTCAAAATTGAGCTCAGGTACGTCCTGTTTCCATTGATCATCCTTGAGATGTTTCTACAACTTGATTGGAGCCAGAAAAAATGTCTGCAGCATTGAAGGTCGCCAATAACACAGTGGCCTCCATCATTCTTAAATGGAAGGAGATTAGGAACCACCAAGACTCTTCCTAGAGCTGGCCGCCAGGCCAAACTGAGCAATCGGGGAAGAATGGCCTTGGTCAGGAAGGTGACCAAGAACCCGATGGTCACTCTGACAGAGCTCCAGAGTTCCTCTGTGCAAATGGGAGAACCTTCCAGAAGGACAACACTTAACACACAGCCAAGACAACGCAGGAGTGGCGTTGGGACAAGTCTCTGAATGTCCTTGAGTGGCCCAGCCAGAGCCCGTACTTGAACCCAATCAAACATCTTTGGAGCAAATAGCTATACAGTGACCCTCCCCATCCAACCTAACAGAGCTTGAGAGGATCTGCAGAGAAGAATGAAAGAAAATCCCCAAATACAGGTGTGCCAAGCTTGTAGCGTCATGCCCAAGAAGACTTAAGGCTGTAATCGCTGCCAAAGGTGCTTCAACAAAGTACTGAATAAAATGTCTGAATACTTACCTACATGTGATATCTCTGTTTTTTTATATACATTTGCAACAAAACAAAAAAAAGGAAAACTGTCTTTGCTTTGTCATTTTGGGATATTGTGTGTAGATTGACGAGGATTTTTTAAAATCCATTTTAGAATATGTTGATGACGTAACAAAATGTGAAAAAAGTCAAGGGGTCTGAATACTTTCCAATTGCACTGTGTATATATATATATATATATATATATATATATATATATATATATATATATATAATTTTTATTAATACAGTGGATGCCTAAGCCAGAAGGCCTGATAGCTGAACCGTGAGGTTGACAATTATTGTTGTAGGAAAGTAAAAATAAATAAAACAATAGGCTATAATTCTACAGATTGAAACACAAAGAATAGTGTTTTTGTAATTAGTTTGTAAGGCCACGCAAATGTGGCTCTTCTGGAAAGGTAAGAAACAATCTAGCTGGTTGGTTGTAATCAAAAACATACTTTAGTTTGTAGGGTGCTGTCCATGGTGCTGACAGAGCATTGCGGAAATTTAGTGCCAACCTGTCACTTCTTGATCAAAAGCATTTTAACTTGTATGTTTATTGTGGTATAGTGTGATATAAACATAATTCTATATAATTCCAATGCAAGAACCCAAATACCTGCATATCGGTATGTTTCATCGTAGAAACAGCCTACATTCTGTTATGGTTTTCTTGGTAGCCTATTGGTTTCCGTGGTTGTAAATGAAACTGTACGGAAACGGGGTCAACTTTGATTCACAGAAGTGTACTGTGCCATATCACAAACTGTTGCTGAAGAGGGCCTATATGCATATTTATTTGCATCTCACTGTAGTAGGCTGTTTTTGATTCTTTGGATCTCCACTGGCCTGTTATTTACTGTGTGTGTTTACTGTTAATGGAACTAGCCTAAATATAGCTTGTGTCATCTTTATCGATCTGATATTATGTTCACTAGGCCTACTACACCTTTTGATCTGTTCGCGTGGTATTCTAAGCCAAACAGATGCATGAATAAATGGGCTACTACTTTCAGCATTTAGTTTGCATTATTTTGGTAAGACAGCTGTGTCTACAGCTGCATTCACATAGGCTGTTCGTATACTGGACAAACATATAAGTGCAACATGCAACAATTTCAAAGATTTTATTCTGAGTTACAATTCATATAAGGAAATCAGTGAAACCCGCTGTTGTACACGTCAATCCAGAGCATCCCAAACATGCTCAATGGGTCATATGTCTGGTGAGTATGCAGGCCTTGGAAGAACTGGGACATTTTCAGCTTCCAGGAATTGTGTACAGATCCTTGCTCTTGTTCCTCTTTCAAACCTTGTACTTTCCTATTCCCAACGTTTTAACTTAATAGGAAGGTCTCTTCATTTCAGTGTAAAGTTAAACCTCCCAGAGTGAAACTCACAACTTCATGCAGCCTATACTCAGAATGAGGGCCTACTCTACCTGACTTCCAGTCATATTACTGGGTATCTCAGTTAAAGGCTGCGTGGGTATACCAAGATACAACAACAAGTTCACCCTCTTGGAGACAGAGAGAGGAAGATTGTCTTTCCCCTGTTTCATTGGCATCTATACATTATATTAGCCCAATGGGTCTCACAACTAACCCTTTCATTAAAAACACTCTAAATATATTGATTGAAGTCTGTAGACAAATAGACAGGTACAGATCTATACATGAACACCTTTCTATAATAACCCCATCTTACCCAAACCCCTGAGAGATGGTATTACATGTTCTTGGTTAAACAAAGGAAATAAAAACATGTGGTCATCGGTATAGAGAAGGTGAACTATCATCCTTCCAACAACTGGCATCTCACTTTCAGTTACCTCAAACTCATTTCTTGAAGTAGCTACTACACATTAGGCATTATATTGCCACTCAACAGGGAGGTAGGATTCAGCTCATGAGTAAATCTACAACTGATAAACTGTGGTTGGAGAGGAAAGGGGTAAAGGTTTAATTGCTTTGAATGTACTCTGGTCTTCAAGCTCTGATTCAGATTCAGAGTGTTTAATGGTCACATGTACAGAGTTGCAGGTGTGATTGCAGAGTACAGTGAAAATCTTAGACTCCAACATGCAGGACTAAGTGAAATAAAAGAATGAAAATGGTAATATAAAAACAATAGAAATAGAAATAGCACGTTATAAATCATAACAACTGTAGCAGTGATGAATAAATAAATGTCCATTGGGGTGGAAGCAGAGTAAAGACTGTTGAAAGGGGGGGGGGGGGGGGGGTATTGACCATAGTAGGAGCAGCATGATCATTGAGGGGGTGTGGAGACCAGGTGAAATAAAAATCATACAAAATTATAATATACTGTATTAATAGACATTGCATCATCTGTGGACCTGTTAGGGCCATAGGCAAATTGGACTGGGTCTAGGTTTTCTGGGATAATGGTGTTGATGTGAGCCATGACCAGCCTTTCAAAGCACTTCATGTCTACAGACGTGAGTGCTATGGGTCGGTAGTCATTTAGGCAGGTTACCTTAGTGTTCTTGGGTATAGCCTGGAGGTGTGTTTTGGGTCATTGTCCTGTTGAAAAACAAATTATTTTCCCATTAAGCACAAACCAGATGTGATGGCGTAACGCTGCAAAATGCTATGGGAGCCATACTGGTTAAGTGTGCCTTGAATTCTAAATAAATCACAGATCGTGTCACCAGCAAAGCACCTCCACACCATCACACCTCCTCCTCCATGCTTCACATGTGCAGAGATCATCCGTTCACCTACTCTGTATCTCACAAAGACAGCGGTTGAAACCAAACATTTCAAATTTGGACTCATCAGACCAAAGGACAGATTTCCACTAGTCTAATGTCCATTGCTCGTGTCTCTTGGGCCAAGAAAGTCTCTTCTTCTTATCGGTGTCCTTCAGTAGTGGTTTCTTTGCAGCAATTCGACCATGAATGCCTGATTCACACAGTCTCCTCTGAACAGTTAATGTTTAAATATTTATGTTACTTGAACTCTGTGAAGCATTTATTTGGGCTGCAATCTGAGGTGCAGTTAACTCTAATGAACTTATCCTCTGCAGCAGAGGTAACTCCTGGTCTTCCTTTCCTGTGGCGGTCCTCATGAGAGCCAGTTTCATCATAGCACTTGATTGTTTTTGCGGCTGTATTTGAAGAAACTTTCAAAGTTCCTGAAATTTTCCGCATTGACTGACCTTCAAGTCTTAAAGTAATGATGGGCTGTCGTTTCTCTTTGCTGAATTGAGCTGTTGTTGCCTTGGTATTGGACTTGGTATTTTACTAAATAGGTATATATTCTGTATACCAACCCTACCTTATCACAACACATCTGATTGGCTCAAACGCATTAAGAAGGAAATACATTACATTAATTAACTTTCAACAAGGCACACCTGTTAATTGAAATGCATTCCAGGTGACTACCTCATGAAGCTGGTTGAGAGAATGCCAAGAGTGTGTAAAGCTGTCATCAAGGCAAAGGGAGGCTACTTTGAAGAATCTCAAATATTAAATATATTTGGATTTGTTTAACACTTTTTTGGTTACTACATGATTCCATATGTGTTATGAGTAGGTGTCTCCAAACTTTTGACTGGTACTGTATATATATACAGTGGGGAGAATAATATATATTTGATACACTGCCGATTTTGCAGGTTTTCCTACTTACAAAGCATGTAGAGGTCTGTAATTTTTTATCATAGGTACACTTCAACTGTGAGAGACGGAATCTAAAACAAAAATCCAGAAAATCACATTGTATGATCATTAAGTAATTAATTTGCATTTTATTGCATGACATAAGTATTTGATACATCAGAAAAGCAGAACTTAATATTTGGTACAGAAACCTGTTTGCAATTACAGAGATCATACGTTTCCTGTAGTTCTTGACCAGGTTTGCACATACTGCAGCAGGGATTTTGGCCCACTCCTCCATACAGACCTTCTCCAGATCCTTCAGGTTTTGGGGCTGTCGCTGGGCAATACGGACTTTCAGCTCCCTCCAAAGATTTTCTATTGGGTTCAGGTCTGGAGACTGGCTAGGCCACTCCAGGACCTTGAGATGCTTCTTACGGAGCCACTCCTTAGTTGCCCTGGTTGTGTGTTTCGGGTCGTTGTCATGCTGGAAGACCCAGCCACGACCCATCTTCAATGCTCTTACTGAGGGAAGGAGGTTGTTGGCCAAGATCTCGTGATACATGGTCCCATCCATCCTCCCCTCAATACGGTGCAGTCGTCCTGTCCCCTTTGTAGAAAAGCATCCCCAAAGAATGATGTTTCCACCTCCATGCTTCACGGTTGGGATGGTGTTCTTGGGGTTCTACTCATCCTTCTTCTTCCTCCAAACACGGCGAGTGGAGTTTAGACCAAAAAGCTCTATTTTTGTCTCATCAGACCACATGACCTTCTCCCATTCCTCCTCTGGATCATCCAGATGGTCATTTGCAAACTTCAAACGGGCCTGGACATGCACTGGCTTGAGCAGGGGGACCTTGTGTGCGCTGCAGTATTTTAATCCATGACGGCGTAGTGTGTTACTAATGGTTTTCTTTGAGACTGTGGTCCCAGCTCTCTTCAGGTCATTGACCAGGTCCTGCCGTGTAGTTCTGGGCTGATCCCTCACCTTCCTCATGATCATTGATGCCCCACGAGGTGAGATCTTGCATGGGGCCCCAGACCGAGGGTGATTGACCGTCATCTTGAACTTCTTCCATTTTCTAATAATTGCGCCAACAGTTGTTGCCTTCTCACCAAGCTGCTTGCCTATTGTCCTGTAGCCCATCCCAGCCTTGTGCATGTCTACAATTTTATCCCTGATGTCCTTACACAGCTCTCTGGTCTTGGCCATTGTGGAGAGGTTGGAGTCTGTTTGATTGAGTGTGTGGACAGGTGTCTTTTATACAGGTAACGAGTTCAAACAGGTGCCGTTAATACAGGTGATGAGTGGAGAACAGGGGGCTTCTTAAAGAAAAACAAACAGGTCTGTGAGAGCCGGAATTCTTACTGGTTGGTAGGTGATCAAATACTTATGTCATGCAATAAAATCCTAATGAATTACTTAAAAATTTTCTGGATTTTAGTTATAGATTCCGTCTCTCACAGTTGAAGTGTACCTATGATAAAAATTACAGACCTCTACATGCTTTGTAAGTAGGAAAACCTGCAAAATCGGCAGTGTATCAAATACTTGTTTTCCCCACTGTATATATATATATATATATATATATATATATATATATATATTTGTTTGTTTGAATTAAGTTATATTATTTTAGTTTTGATTACTGCACTGTTGGGTAGAGTATACAAGTTAAGCATTTCACTGTACTTGTTCATGTGACAATAAAACTTGAACTTCAACTAATACATGTTTAGCATGTTTGAAGCAACAGTACTATAAGACGTGCATGCACATTTACTCAAACATACACACATAATGCATGCACACACACACAGTCGCACACACACAAACTACATTAGCTCTGTTTAAACAACTTCTTCCTGCCATATGGGCAGGCTGCTCGGGGTCTGCTCTGAAGCCCTTTCTAGGTGATTTGTCAGTGGAGCCACTCAGGCACACTAGGAACCTCTCAAAGTTTGTTTTGGGTTCCAGAGGGACAGACTCTGAGACCCCAAATTCCTGTCCATAGTGTGCACTCTGCTCCACACAAGAGGACACTGTGCCTAGTATCCACACACACACACACATACACACACACACACACACACACACACACACACACACACACACACACACACACACACACACACACACACACACACACACACACACACACACACACACACACACACACAAACACAAACATGCACACACATGAAGGTATACACAGATATGCTCACGCTCACACATATACTCTAACTAACACAGCATTGTCGAAGGCTTTGAGACCTAGCCACTCCATTTCAGGCACTGCTCAGTAGGGCCTCAGAGGACCACATGACAGGTTTATCTTTCACACCTCCAAGGACTGTTCAAGGTTAGGACTGGGTTTAAGGAAATAATACGCTCTGGTTTGATTGATTAGTTCAATTTGACAATTTGCAAAGCTATTCCATGACTATGTTGAAACAACACTATGTTGAGTGTGGTGAAAGACAAACGATAAGGCTAGAAAAGTATCCCATAGGTATTTAAACAAACGTCTGAGGTCATATGTCCAATATCCACTCATATGTAATGTCCAATATTCCACTTCCCTTCTCTATCATTTAATATCCTTATGACACCCTTCTCCTTCCATATCCCTATGACATAGCCCTTTTCTATCTTACTCTGGTTACAATAACGGGGGTGCTGCTCTATGTGTCTGACATCACCTTCCGAAGATCCAAGTCAATTGTCTGACAAGGAGTGACAGGCTATATTTCTGCTCTAGAAGTCCACTGTTGTGTTGTAAGCATGGTATCACATCTTGGTGCAGACAGGTAGGCATACAAACGACATTGGGATCATATTCTTACAGATTACGAGAAAGAGGCAAAGAAGACAATGAAAGGAAGCCATTTTACAGTACTGAGACAGAGACCCACCCAGAGTGATTGATCTTGAGGCAACATCTGTCTCCAGAAGGTAAGCGTTAAGAAAGACCAAATTGCTCCCGTAAATACTTTCCCCAGCGCACCACGGCAGTGCACTTCAGTTCTTCCTATGAAGACAGCAGTGTAGAATGAAGCATGGTTACAGATGTGCCAATTAGAGCCCACAAAATGGCAGCATTGTCTGCAGGTCTCAGCCTAAGCCTTGCTGTCCTGTTTCTTATTGAGGGGCTCAGTCAATGCTGCTCTGCCACACCACACCACACACAACTCTCTCTCTCTCTCTCTCTCTCTCTCAATTCAAATAAATTCTCTCTCTCTCTCCATCACTCTCTCGCTGTACAAGGGGATAAGTGGATGATGCATGACAACTTGCCACGCCACTGATGACACAATGACTGCTAACGCTCTGTAACATATTTTTCTCTTTAGAGTGAAAACACAATAGAACTATCTATGATGCAAAATATGTTTCTGGCTCATAGCTGGATGTATTTGTGTCAGAGGGTTTTTCTTCACTTTTTGTTAATAGCCTATATTTACTAGCCTACTTTTATAACCTACCAAGAGTATCATTCGGTGTTAGTGTCAAATTCATTACAATCTAGGTCTTTATAATAACCTTATCCCACATTTCCCAAAGCAGTAATATCTTCCATGCAATATCACTGAACAAAAATATGAACACTCAACAATTTTAAAGATTTTACTGAGTTACAGTTCATATAAGGAAATCAGTCAATTGAAATAAATTAATTTGGCTCTAACCTATTGATTTCACATGACTGGGAATACAGATATGCATCTGTTGGTCACAGATATCGTAGAAAAGGGTAGGGACGTGGATCAGAAAACCAGTCAGTATCTGGTGTGACCACCATTTGCCTCATGCAGAGCGACACATCTCCTTTGCATAGAGTCGATAAGACTGTTGATTGTGGCCTGTGGAATGTTCTCCCACTCCTCTTCAATGGCTGTGCAAAGTTGCTGGATATTGGCGGGAAATGGAACCCGCTGTCATACACGTCGATCCAGAGCATCCCAAACATGCTCAATGGTTGACATGTCTGGTGAGTATGCAGGCCATGGAAGAACTGGGACATTCTTAGCTTCCAGGAATTGTGTATAGATCCTTGCAACGTGGGGCCGTGTATTATCATGCTGAAACACGAGGTGATGGTGGCGGATGAATGGCACGACAATTGGCCGCAGGATCTCATCACGGTCTCATCATCAAATCAAATTGCCATCGATAAAATGCAATTGTGTTTGTTGTCTGTAGCTTATGCCTGCCATATAATAACCCCACTGCCACCATGGGGCACTCTGTTCACAATGTTGACATCAGCAAACCGCTCGCTCACACGACGACGTCATACACACTGTCTACCATCTGCCCGGTACAGTTGAAACCATTTGCCCACTGAAGTCGGTTAGAATGCCGAACTGCAGTCAGGTCAAGACTCTGGTGAGGACAACAAACATGCAGATGAGCTTCCCTGTGACGGTTTCTGACCGCTTGGGCAGAAATTCTTTGGTTTTGCAAAACCACAGTTTCATCAGCTGTTCCGGGTGGCTGGTCTCAGACAATCCCGCAGGTAAAGAAGCTGGATGTGGAGGTCCTGGGCTGGCGTGGTTACACATGGTCTGCAGTTGTGAGGCAGGTTGGAAGTACTGCCAAATTCTTTAAAATCCGTTGAATGCTGCTTATGGTCAACAAATGAACATGCAATTTATCTTACAACAGCTCTGGTGACATTCCTGCAGTCAGCATACCAATTGCACACTCCCTCAAAACTTGAGACCTCTGTGGCATATTGTTGTGTGCCAAAACTGCACATTTTAGAGGGGCCTTTTATTGTCTCCAACACAAGGTGCACCTGTGTAATGATCATACTGTTTAATCAGCTTATTGATATGCCACACCTGTCAGGTGGCAATGGGGAAATGCTCACTTACAGGGATGTAAACAAATTTGTGCACAAAAGTTGAGAGAAATAAAGATTTTTTACGCATGACATTTTTTTGGGATCCTTTATTTCAGCTCATGAAACATTGGACCAACACTTTACATCTTGTGTCTATATATTTTTTTCAGTATAGATATGATATATGATGTAGTGTACTATTATAATAGGCTCCTAATAATAAGCTACTAAGAGAGTTATACAGTGTACTTGGTCACTGATGCCTGGGGGTCCTTAGTGAAATTCTCACGGCAAAACATTTAAGTGGCACCCCTGTTGACAGTGGACAGAAATTAAAGTTTTGCCATGGAGCGTAGAATAATGTAGCCGTTTTAAAGCAAGTTGTCTGCAATTCTACAAATTTTGCCATGGGGCTGCGAGAAACATGATGCAGCTGTACAGCTAATTTCCTGCAATACTACCCATGTTTGCCATGGGGTAAAGAAAAATGTTTGCTGTTTTAAAGCAAATTTCCTACAATTCTACCCATTTTGTAATGACTTATACCATGCTATTATGACATCTGCCCTGCGTGCCCGGTCGGTATTCGGCCATGATTGCTACAAGTTTAGATAGCTGGCTAGACTAAATACCAATCTAAATATTGATAGCTGACATGGCTAAATAAGTGATGGCCAGTGACTGACATAACAATAGAAAATTGGGGGCCCTAACCTGGTGTCAATGAAGCATACTCTCCCCCAGCCTCCAACTGACATGTTCCTGTTCTCATGCTTCTACAAGCAGTGAGTAACAACAGGGTTTTTCCTTTGCATAGTGCCACCCAATGGTTCAAAGTGGAACCAACTGTAAGAAGGAGGCAATATATATACAGCAGTATATAATAAAGTGCAAATAATTATCCTTGCTACCTATTTGCTGTCAGCAAGTTATAGTGTAGTTGAACTAATTTCACTTAAATTCAAGTGTTGGCCTTATGCTATTTATTATCATACACACCAAAATTACTTTACTTTCTTTATCTGTTCTAACGCCAATAAATGGAGCACTGGTCAAATCACAACAACTTGCCCCTAAATACTGACCTAAAGTTGGTTTTGAATTTCAACATCTAATGGTAAAGTTTTAGATTTGGGCAGGGTCAACTGATCCTAGATCCGTACAAAGAGCCAACTTAAGGCGCGAGCGACCGCCCACGTTTGAGAAGGCGCGGTGGGACCTCAGCCAATGGGATTCGGACATATCCGGCTTCGCTGCAGAGGGAAGTTCACTGTTGTTACTTTAGAAGGGGGAACGTTTTCTGATAGTGAATTTGAACACAACATACAGGTTGGTAATTTAATGTCGCTGATGGTGTATTAGCTACATACACATTTTATGACGGCTTATTTTAGGATAGTATGTAGCTACATTTGAAACAATTTTGATTGCTATGCTAGCTATGCCTTTGCTTGTGACAGCGCGTTAGCCAAACAAGCAGTAGTAAAACGTGGTGGTAACGTTACTATTTTGATTCCTGCATCATTTATTTCCTACCTACATCACTCATGTAGGTTGAGTGTGTTTTGTGTGTCAACGGCAGGAGGACTTTCTGGGTGTCTTATCAAACGAGAGAGTGTATATTTACGTCTCAACCCGAGAGCATGAAATACTGACATCTCGAGGTGGCTCATAAGTATTGCATTCTAATTGAAGTACAGGTAATGGAGTAAAGTACTTCGGTAAAAAGACTTGAATGTACTACTTAAGTCGTATTTTGAGGGGTCTGTACTTTACTGTTTTATATTTTTTGATTACTTTTACTTCACTACATTCCTAAACCAAATTATGTACTTTTTACTACATACATTTTCCCTGACACCAAAAGTTCTCATTACATTTTGAATGCTTAGCAGGACAGGAAAATGGTCTAATTAACACACTTATCAAGAGAACATCCCTGGTCATCCCTACTGCCTCTGATCTGTTGGACACACTAAACACGTTTTGTTTGTAAATTGTTGGAGTGTGCCCCTCGCTATCTCTAAATGAATAAAAACTAGAAAATGTTGCTGTCTGCTTTGCTTAATATAAGGAATTTGAAGTGATTTATACTTGTACTTTTGATACTTAAGTATATATAGCAATTAGATTGACTTTTTATACCTAAGTATATTTAAAACCAAATACTTTTAGACTTTTACTCAAGTAGTATTTTGCCGGGTGACTTTTACTTGAGTCATTTTCTATGAATGTGTCTTTACTCAAGTATGACAATTGGGTACTTTTTCCACCACTGAGTACAGTAAAAAAAAGTCACAGCACAGTTAAAACAGTATGCTCATGTGGCATTTAGGGGCTTACATGATTCCATGTTAATGTCATAACATTTGTTTTAGCCATATACCTGGCTCTGGTTTTTGATAGTTACCTTTTAATAAAGCAATTTATAGAAAGTCTCTATTGAAAATGTTCCTAACATACAGTACATAATTTATATTCAGTTGCCATTAAGGGTGGGTGGAAAAGTGATGTATTTTATATCATGTGGAGCCTGAAAAGTTTTATTCCAATGCATTGTGTGTGAGATGTAAAAAGCGTAGTAGATCTGCTTTGGCAGAAGCAGTTACTGTGATGTCACCAACAGTAATCGAGCACAGAATAACAGTGTGGGCTCCAATGTTTGCTTCTATTCTAAACACTACTGAGTGACCAAACCAGAGAAGATAATGTCTCATTAACAACTGCTAAGGGTGGTGTCATTTTGTACAATAACATCTGATGCATTTATGTTTAAATATGAAAAGAATTAGCTAAATTTCTTTTGTGCATTTTAGGGCCCTTTAGTTAATGTTCTGGCTTATGGTTCCTGTCATATTTTTGTGAACAGATGCACATTGCATAACACAAATGGGTGATTTGGCAGCAATTAAATATTTTTTATTGTTTAAGTTTCTTGAAAAAATTTAACAAATTATTTTCTAATTTTGTCAGGAACCAGGGTTGGGGTCCATTCCAATTTAATTCAACATTTTAATTCTTGAATTCACTCAAGAAGTGGAGAATTTACATGTAATTAAATTCAAATTTTATAAATCTTCAAGTTATTGAATTGAAATTAGACTGTGTGGGCTTTTTGAGTATGAATTGAATTGGAATTATAAAAACATTTAAAGAAAAATACCACAAAATGTTTTCATTAGTCCATACAGTCCCAAAATGTTTTCATTAGTCCATACAGTCCCAAAATGTTTTCATTAGTCCATACAGTCCCAAAATGTTTTCATTAGTCCATACAGTCCCAAAATGTTTTCATTAGTCCATACAGTCCCAAAATGTTTTGATCAAGTTTTCAAGATAAAGAACTTAAAAAATACAGAAAGTCTAAATAAATACATTTTTAAAAATCGACCACTGCGACAAAGAAAAGAGCCTGTTGAAATTCGCAAGATTTTAGTTCTAGGTGTCCAAGATGAGCTAATACTTATAATCAAGGAAAGGGGATACCTATTTAGTTGCACAACTGAATGCATTTGGTTACTGGCCCAACGTTTTTAACCGCTAGGCTACCTGCCGCCCCCTCAGTTATAATTCAAAGGTAGGAAACTATAAGAAGGAAACTACAGACGATCAACCTAGTCTAGGCTAACTCCTGATGTAACCTGCTTGGTGCTAGGCTGTCTAAATGGGGGAAGACTCAGTATAGCCTATTGGAGAACTGATCTTTTATTCTTTTGAAATAATGTCAACAATTTAAGAAAACCTTCCTTTACCCAAAGTCCACAAACATATCTTCGAAAAAGTATTTTACAACAATATTGACTCAGCCGCATCTTATTTCACTCTAAATGCATTTTGGACGAAGCGTGTGTGTGTGTGTGTGTGTGTGAGCCAGTTGGGTATGCGGCACACCACTATACTCAACCTCTTGTGTGTTGAAAGCTGTGCTCCCATCACAGGTCAACAAGAGCCGTTTGTCCTTAATTTGGTTGGGCTTTTTTTCTCTCTTTTAAACAAGTAATTATATATTCACATCGCTGAGCCATAGGGGCTTTCCAGCAGAGATGATGGCAAGACATTAAACAAGTGGTGTGTAACGAGGTGGTCGTAAAACACAACCCGTGGTGTCCCTTACAGACCTGTCATTATAGCTAAAAACAACAATAACACACGCCTGCCAGCTCCGGACACACACACTCTGTTCTCAGGCTACACAAAAGCACACACACACCGTCACAACCCCCCACCAGTTTATCCTCATCATAAAAGGTGAAGAATGTGTGGTTTATTTCTCAGTAGGGTTCGATGAGAGACAAGGAAGAGATGGAGAGAGATGGGGTTTCGGTCTAAGACGGCCCAGCACTCCCCTCCTTGCTGTAAGTTCAACTGTATTTGCCATTTACAGTACATGGGCCTACATCTGTGATACAAGCACGTGTTCTGAGATTCTCCATACAGCATGCTTTTAATTCACTTCTAGGTTTAATCTGTTTCTGTGAAACCGGCCCTAAGAGTCAGGGGCGACAGGTAGCCTAGTGGTTAGAGCGTTGGGCCAGTACCCGAAAGGTTGGTGGATTGAATCGCTGAGCCGACAAGGTAAAAATAGGTTGTTCTGCCCCTGAACAAGGCAGTTAACCCACTGTTCCTAGGCCGTCATTGTAAATAAGAATTTGTTCATAACTGGTGTGCCTAGTTAAATAAAAAGAGTTGGGTTACTTTAAAAAAGTTCCTTGTTCTCTACATCCTTGATGAGGTTGGGATGTTGAGGCCTGAGTCCTTTAAAACACTACCCTGGTGTTGTGTATGTCTGTTTTCTTCTGGCTGCTCAACTGGAATACAGGGTGAGGACAAATTCACTTTGTCCCAGATGGGCCATATGTTTGAAGAGCCTTGTTGTGATTTTTACTGCTTCTGTCACTTTGCAACACCCACAGAACATGTTATTGTTCTACTTCAGCCCTCCATGCCTCTGGAGAAGGGTTGCACTATTCTGGTAACTTTCCCAAAATCCACAGGTTTTCCAGAAATCCCAGATAGAATACTCCTGGAATTGGTAGGAAGTACGGGATTCCTCCATGTGGGATTTCTGGAAAACCTGAAAATGTTGGGAATTTTGCAACCCTACTTTGGATCCCTTGTCCTGCTAGCACAAGGAATAGTGTTCCCTGAGCCGTGTATCATATCTGTCTGTTTGTCTTCCATAGACCCTGCTCTGCAACAGGCTGCCCCAGCCCCAATAGCACCATGTCCCAGGCCCAGACGGGATCCATGGCTGGCCTAAAGCCCCAGGAGGTAGCCTTCTGGCTAGGAAAGGCAGTGGAGTGGGGCCAGACTGAGAGCCCAGACACCCAGAGAGACACCTGCCTCCACCTGGGCCCTCTCAGGGCCTTCCTCCAGCTCCTCCTCACAGACATACACATGCGGGTAAGTGGACAGTGCCCTGCCCCATCCCAAACATCCCAACACCCATTTTTCTGGCCCCTTCTCCTGTCTGCTAGCAGATTTAAATGTATCAGATAGGTGGATCATATTGCTAAGCTACTGTACACCTAGAGGTTCCTGTAGATCTGCTAACCATTGAATGGGTATGAGAAGAGGAACGGGTAGTGTCTGGACCGGATCAGGGTCCGTATGTTTTAAGCTTCTCCGAATAAGAGTGCTGATCTAGGATCAGATGCCCGTGCCCTGTCCACTTAATCTCATAAATTGTGCTCTAAAAGGCAAAACTGATCCCAGGTCAGCACCAACTCTGAAAGGTTTAGAAGGGTTGTGGACTGTGTGTAAGAACAGACTCACTGATAGAACACCCAGGCTCATCCAGTTAATTAGTGCAGTTCATCAACTAGGCTGATCCATTAAGAGCTCGGTTGAAGCTCTATGCTACTGTAAACATTATCAGCCCCCACCCCCTCCACACACACCTGAGGTCTCCCTCTCTAACACTGGCGGTCTGTGTGACTAGTTGGCAGTGCTGCAATGTTGAGTTAGCCAGCTAATAGTTGTCAGGGGACTGCCAACGCTAATCTAATGTATCCTCAAGTGTACCAGATTTTGGAGAGGGGTGAGTGACTCTGTGAGGATCCAGTGTTAGAGGGGCTGTACCTTCCAACTAACCATCATGCTCTTTCTATCTTTTCAATCTTTTTTTCTCTTTCTATTTTCTCTCTCTGTCTCTCTCTCCATATATATTTCTCCCTCTCTCCCTCCATCCCAATGTGCTCTCCAATCTCAGAAAACATTTTAGAAAAAGACTCGCTGCCGTTACCCACGGAAGAGGAGGTATTGAAAACAGGTGTCAATAATGTTGACCCCTTTTTTTTTCTGAACAATTGTATTATTATAAAATATATATATATATATATATATATATTTTTTTTGCATACAATACAGCACGGTATTTGAATTATTTATTTTCTACAGTAATTTTTGCTCACATTTATCAAGGGGTCAATCATTTCAACCCCACTTTATGTCAGCCCCAGGGTGAGAGCATCTGCAATGTGAAAGGGAGGGAGGGAGAGAGTGAATGAGTGTGAAGGAGAGAGGGAAGGATCGCTTAATTGGAGTGAAATCCTTTCCCGGCAGAGGGCTCATAAAAGAGTGGTTAAGTAAAATACTTCTCGGCACCAGTGTTGCCTTCTTTGATGACTAGAAGACTTTATTGTGGCTTTCGCCTCGAGGATGAAAAAAAATATTCCAATTAATATCCATTTCCTAATTTGCTTTGGGTTAGGACCCAAGGAGCTGTATGTGTGTTTGGTTTTCCTTCTGGCTGGTGGGGGCCTGCTGGATACACTCCTACACACTCACTTAGGAGTCAGCATCACAAGTCTGTGTGCGTGTGTGTGTGTGCATGCATGTGCGAACGAGTGAGTGTGAGTTGGTGTCAGTGTGTGTGTGCATACGTGGAGTACGCAGCTCTTAGATACTTACCTATACCACTGACACCTTCCATGGGAATGAATGTCTCCAGTACTGCACAAGGGAGGCAAGGGTTGAGTCTCATGCACCCCATTTCCCTGTACACAGTAGTGCACCACTTTCAACCAGGGCCCATAGTAGTGCACTATAGATCAGTGGATTGACGTTGCTTTGTCATTTCTTTGCCCTGATGACATCGGTGGACAGACAAAGGGTCCCATAAACTCCCTGTGATCACCACGTAATCAGCCACTTCTGTTCCTTGATGTCTGGGTATGCACAGTAGATACAGCATGTCTAAAGCTCTGCTTTTTATGAGGGACAGTATTAGTGTGCCCAGTCACTAACGTGATGCTGATTTGGCTCTGGTAATTGGTGATAATTATTTTCTGTTGCGACGGCTCGTTCTTTCTTTCTTTGAGGCCTGTATGGTATGTTTCAATAGCCTCAAACTGTAATAAAGATCTTATTGTAAATAAATATTCCTTCTGGGTTGCGTCATACAAGGGGCGCACACACACACACACACACACAGGCGTGTCATGTTAAACTGAGACCATGTGTTATGTACAGGATTGAAAAGAGTGTGACGCTTTGAGTGTGTTCCAGTGTACAGTACATTGGAAGGGCGAGCACATGTTGAAGTGATGCATAGAGAGGCCATCGGAAAGAAATGCGACAACCGTACCGCCCTGGCTGTGTCACACACAAGATGCTAGGTCTACATTTTTAAGAGATGCTACATCGTTAACGCCCCAGGTTCCAATGAATGACATCAGGGACTCTGTTTTAAGACTGGAGAAATACATGCTTCCTTCCTTCCTCTCTACCTTGGGTAATCATAGGTTGGAATTTGGTTGGTAACCTTGCTTTCTCTAATCAAATCAGGTAGAGATCAGTGATTTCTGAACATTCCGTAGCGTCAGACCCGTTGTGTCATTGGTCAGTATTAAGCTAGCAACGACTAGCTGCCATTCCCTATACAGTGTTCTGCTACAAGCTCTCCATTTTTAATTAGCTGGAGAGAAATGTTTTAAATGGCCCCTTGTTGCTGTGAGCTGAAGAGTCTTCCACGCACAACCAGATGCTCGCTTAAAAAAAGCACACACACTCACACACTCGCGTACAGTTTGTAAGCGGGCAAAGCTGAGGCCCAACACCCCAAACTACCTGGCCCGTCACACCCATCTGTTTTGTGTATCTCTCACACTTCTCAACACATGATGTGTTCTCGCTCTGGGGGAAAATTAAACCCAGGAAATGTTTATGGGTGAAATGTGAAAAACAAACTTGTACTAAACTTATGAATGATTTGTTTTTAGTTTTTTTACTCTAGTTACTTAAGATTGCACAAGTGGGTCCTGGCAATCTGTTTGGGAAGCCCTGTCATGGTACTGTATTTGCTACAGTACACACGGTAGTTGTGTATGCTACAGTACACACGGTAGTTGTGTATGCTATTCTATGTGAGAAATTGCCAAGAAAGTGAAGATCTCGTACAAGGCTGTGTACTACTCCCTTCACAGAACAGCGCAAACTGGCTTTGACCAGAATAGAAAGAGGAGTGGGAGGCCCCGGTGCACAACTGAGCAAGAGGACAAGTACATTAGTGTCCAGTTTGAGAAACAGACACTTCACAAGTCCTCAACTGGCAGCTTCATTAAATAGTACCAGCAAAACACGAGTCTCAACAGTGAAGAGGCGACTCTGGGATGCTGGCCTTCTTGGGACAGCCTTTGTTTGGCCCACCGGACAGAGGAACTCTGCCCAGAAGGCCAGCATCCCGGAGTACCTCTTCACTGTTGACGTTGAGACTAGTGTTTTGCGAGTACTATTCAATGAAGCTGCCAGTTGTGGACTTGTGAGGCGTCTGTTTCGGTAGATATTTGCCCTTTCCACCTAGAATATTAATTTACATTATTAACAATGTCTACACTGTAATTCTGATCAATTTGATGTTATTTTAATGGGCAAACAATGTGCTTTTCTTTCAAATACAAGGACATTTCTAAGTGACGCCAAACTTTTCAACGGTAGTGTATGCTACAGTACATTCAGTCAGTCAGTTATAGGGTATTGTCCCAGATGGCACCCTAATCCCATGCACTACTTTTGAACAGATGGGTCCTGGTCAAAAGTAGTTCATTACATAGGGAATAGGGTGGCATTTGGGACACAGCCTTGGTTTGGCCCAGTCATGTTGGTGTGGAGTGTATGTTAGTGTCCGTGCTTTGTGTGTTTCCAGAGCTCCACCACAGAGACCATGAGGACTATTCCCTTCGTAGGCCAGTTCCTCGGCCGCCTCTGCTGGAACCCCTATGTCACTGCGGATGGTGAGTGGACTGTCAATAGGGTATGGTTCGGTGGATGGATGCCTTGCCTAATGTGTTTTGTTGTGTGTCCTGTGTTCAGCTGAGAGCCGCTCACTCCTGCTCCAGAGTCTGTGGAGTCTGTATTCAGAGGAACCTCTTAACGCTGTTGAGAGGAAGGCCAACCAGTGGATACGGGTAATATAATCTATCAATATATCAATCATTCTATCCCTTCATCAATCATATTTTGTATGCACAAAAAAAAAAAACATTTAGCACTTACACCTGTGTCCTTGTCTATGATTCCATAGCTTACAGTGAGACATACAGTACCAGTCAAAAGTTTGGACACCTACTCTACTCATTCAAGGGTTTTTATTTATTTGTACTATTTTCTACATTGTAGAATAATAGCAAAGACATCAAAACTATGAAATAACACATATGGAATCATGTAGTAACCAAACCATTGTTAAACAAATCAAAATATATTTGAGATTCTTCAATGTAGCCACCCGTTGCCTTGATGACAGCTTTGCACAATTTTTGGCATTCTGTCAACCAGCTTCACCTGGAATGTTTTGCCAGCAATCTTAAAGGAGTTCCCACATATGCTGAGCACTTTTAGGCTGCATTTCCTTCACTTTGCGGTCCAACGAGGTCCAACTCATCCAAAACCATCTCAATTGGGTTGAGGTTGGGTGATTGGAGGCCAGGTCATCTGATGCAGCACTCCATCACTCTCCTTCTTGGTCAAATAGCCCTTACATAGCCTGGAGATGTGTTGAGTCATTGTCCTGTTGATAAACAAACGATAGTCTCACTCAGCGCAAACCAGATGGGATGGAGTATCGCTGCAGAATGCTGTGGTAGCTATGCTGGTAAAGTGTGCCTTGAATTCTAAATAAATCACTGAGTCTCACCAGCAAAGCACCACCTCCATTTCTCACGGTAGGAACTAAATCAAATCAAATCAAATCAAATTTATTTATATAGCCCTTCGTACATCAGCTGATATCTCAAAGTGCTGTACAGAAACCCAGCCTAAAACCCCAAACAGCAAGCAATGCAGGTGTAGAAGCACGGTGGCTAGGAAAAACTCCCTAGAAAGGCCAATACCTAGGAAGAAACCTAGAGAGGAACCAGGCTATGTGGGGTGGCCAGTCCTCTTCTGGCTGTGCCGGGTGGAGATTATAACAGAACATGGTCAAGATGTTCAATGTTCATAAATGACCAGCATGGTCGAATAATAATAAGGCAGAACAGTTGAAACTAGAGCAGCAGCACAGTCAGGTGGAAGTTGAAACTGGAGCAGCAGCATGGCCAGGTAGACTGGGGACAGCAAGGAGTCATCATGTCAGGTAGTCCTGGGGCATGGTCCTAGGGCTCAGGTCCTCCGAGAGAGAGAAAGAAAGAGAGAAGGAGAGAATTAGAGAACGCACACTTAGATTCACACAGGACACCGAATAGGACAGGAGAAGTACTCCAGATATAACAAACTGACCCCAGCCCCCCGACACATAAACTACTGCAGCATAAATACTGGAGGCTGAGACAGGAGGGGTCAGGAGACACTGTGGCCCCATCCGAGGACACCCCCGGACAGGGCCAAACAGGAAGGATATAACCCCACCCACTTTGCCAAAGCACAGCCCCCACACCACTAGAGGGATATCTTCACATGTGAAGATCATCCGTTCACCTAATCTGCGTCTCACAAAGACATGGCGGTTGGAACCAAACATCTCAAATATAGACTCATCAGACCAAAGGACAGATTTCCACTGGTCTTTGACCATTGCTCGTGTTTCTTGACCCAAGAAAGTTCTTCTTATTGGTGTCCTTCAGTAGTGGTTTCTTTGAAGCAAATCGAAAGTCTCCTCTGAACAGTTGATGTTGCGATATGTCTGTTATTTGAACTCTGTGAAACATTTATTTGGGCTGCAATTTCTGAGGATGGTAACTGTAATGAACCTATCCTCTGCAGCAGAGGTATCTCTGGGTCTTCCTTTCCTGTGGTGGTCCTCATGAGAGCCAGGTTCATCATAGCGCTTGATTGTTTTTGCGACTGCACTTGAAATGTTCCGTATTGACTGACCTTCATCTCTTAAAGTAATGGTGGACTGTCATTTCTCTTTGCTTATTTGAGCTGTTCTTGCCATAATATGAACTTAGCCCTATTTGGTAAAATACCATCTTCTGTATACCACCCCTACCTTGTCAAAACACAACTGATTGGCTCAAGTGCATTAAGAATGAAAGAAATTCCACAAATTCAGTTTTAACAAGGCACACCTGTTAATTAAATAGCATTCCAGGTGACTACCTCATTAAGCTGGTTGAGAGAATGCCAAGCGTGTGCAAACCTGTCATCAAGGCAAAGGGTGGCTACTTTGAAGAATCTCAAATATAAAATATATTTTGATATGTTTACAATTTTTTGGTTACTACATGATTCCATATGTGTTATTTCATAGTTTTGATGTCTTCACTATTATTCTACAATGTAGAATAATAGTACACATAAAGAAATACCCTTGAATGAGTAGGTGTGTCCAAACCTTTGACTGGTACTGTATACTTTTACAGCCATAGTAAGTTCTCCTTAAAGCAAAGAGTATTTTGTATGGAGTGATTTGAGTGCCAACAGAAACTGTATTTGTAATCAATATCTTTGCATTTTTATGCACAAATTGATTCATTGAATTCATAAATGTAACTTGTATTTCATGATTTGAAACTAAATTGAATGGATATTGCATTCAATTTAAAAATTCAATTTAAATGTGTCCGTTTCATTGTGATAAATATCAAATCAAATGTAATTGGTTGTGTACACATATTTTGCAGATGTTATTGAGGGTGTAGCGAAATCCTTATTGTTCCTAGCTCCGACAGTGTTTTCGGGGCAGAGGTCCTGAGTTCGAGTCTCCATATGAGCTGAAATAGGGGGAAGCGGTATTTAGTATTTATTAGGATTCTCAATAGCCAAGGTAGCAGCAGCTACTCTCCCTGGGGTCCAAACAGGATTAAAACAATTACATCACAACAAAACAACAGCCTTTATCAAAAACACAACATATCGTACAAGATATTACATATTTACTATATACAATTTATTTGTAATACTTACATTTATTTATACTACAATATTGTAATGTTTGTGTGTAGAGTGTGTGTGTGTTTCAACACAGTGAGGTGTTCTTTATATTTTTAAATCTGATTTCACTGCTGGCTTGAGTTACTTGATGTGGAAGTGAGTTCCATGTAGTCATGGCTCAATGTAATACTGTGTGTTTCCAAGACTCTGCTCTGGTGGCATGTCTTGTGGGGTATGTATGGGTGTCTGAGCTAGGGTTGAATGGCAGGAACCCGGTTACTGAGATTTACCACCCAAAACCACAACCTTTTCCCAGGATAAATAACTGCGAGAAACCGGTAAATGATAATTAATTGAAGAGCATGGTGTGAAATGGAACTGTTAAATGATATGAGATGTCTAAATCTGGCTTCTCTACAGCCTCTGCATGATGAGACATCAACGCTCAGGGTGGGGACAGACTGCCCATCTCAGTATGGAGCACAGTTCACAATGCATGTCCCACAGTTGACAGTGCATTTCAGAGGAAAAAAAAAACAGCCTTGATGTCAAATGAATTGTCCGTAGAGCTCCGTAGATTGTGTTGAGGCACAGATCTGGTGAGGGTACCAAACAATTTCTGCAGCATTGAAGGTCCCCAAGAACACAGTGGCCTCCATTCTTAAATGGAAGAAGTTTGGAACCACCAAGACTCTTCCTAGAGCTGGCTGCCCGACCAAACTGAGCAATCGGGGGAGAAAAACCTTGGTCGGAGAGGTGACCAAGAACTCGATGGTCACTCTGACAGAGCTCCAGAGTTCCACTGTGGAGATGGGAGAACCTTCTAGAAGGACAACCATCTCTGCAGCACTCTACCAATCTGGCCTTTATGGTAGAATGGCCAGAAGGAAGCCACTCCGGCCTGCTTGGACTCTCTCAGACGATGAGAAACAAGATTCTCTGGTCTGATGAAACCAAGATTGATTGACGTGTCGCATCTGGAGGAAACCTGGCACCATCCCTCATACTGTGGGGATGTGTTTCAGCGGCAGGGACTGGGAGACTAGTCAGGATTGAGGGAAAGATGAACGGAGCCAAGAACAGAGAGATCCTTGATGAAAACCTGCTCCAGAGCGCTCAGGACCTCAAGACTGGGACGAAGGTTCACCTTCCAACAGGACAACGACCCTAAGCACATGGCCAAGACAACGCAGGAGGGGTTCAAACCCTTTGTTATGGCAAGCCTAAATAAGTTCAGGATTAAAAATGCCTTACGTCACCATAATAAGTTGCATGGGTTCACTCTGTGTGCAATAAGTGTTTAACATGATTTTTGAATGACTACCTCATCTCTACCCCACACATACAATTATCTGTAAGGTTTCTCAGTCGAGCGGTGAATTTCAAACACAGATTGAACCATGAAGGGACAGGGAGGTTTTCCAATGCCTCGCAATACAGAGTTTAATGTCTGTGATAGGAGAAAATGTTGTTGATCCATCCTCAGTTGTAATTACTCCACATTACTCACCTAATTGATAGAGTGAAAATATGGGCACCTGTACAGAATAAAAATATAAAGACACTAAAGTAATACTGCAAAAGATGTGGCAAAGCAATTCACTTTTTGTCCTGAATACAACGTGTTATGTTCGGGGCAAATCCAATACAACACTCTCCTGAGTACCACTCTCCATCTTTCAAACATAGTTGTGGCTGAATCATGTTATGGGTATGCTTGTAATCGGTAAGGACTGGGGAGTTTTTCAGGATAAAAAAAAGAAACGTAATGGAGCTAAGCACAGGCAAAATCCTAGAGGAAAACCTGGTTCAGTCTGCTTTCCACCAGACACTGGGAGATGAATTCACCTTTCAGCAGGACAATAACCTAAAACACAAGGCGAAATATACACTGGAGTTGCTTACTAAGAAGACAGTGAATCTTCCTGAGTGGCAGAGTTACAGTTTTGACATAAATCTATGGTAAGACCTGAAAATGGTTGACAGATCTTGAAGAATAAAAAAAAAAGATCAATGGGCAAATATTGCACAATCCAGGTGTAGAAAGTTCTTAGGGACTTACCCAGAAAGACTTACAGCTGTAATCACTGCCAAAGGTGCTTCTACAAAGTATTGACTCAGGGGAGTGAATACATATGTAAATGAGATATTTCTGTATTTCATTTTTGATAAATTAGCAAAAATGTCTAAAAACATGTTTACACTTTGTCATTCTGGGGTATTGTGTCTAGATGGGTTAGAGAAAATATACATTTAATCCATTTTGAATTCAGGCTGTAACACAACAACATCTGTAATAAGTCAAGGGGTATGAATATTTTCTGAAGGCACTGTAACTCAATGCTAGTCAGCCTGCAAGCTAAACACTTCTAATATAAATACAAAAAATGTGTTTAACTAACCGAAGATAGACGACAGCCTGTCCCTTCCAATGGGAACAAATGAGTCCTAGTGGGCAGAACAAGCAATAATGGGGTGGGCCAAGCCAAGCACGAGCTAGCGAGATGCTATTGACACGTTCTAGCATTAATTAGCATATTTCCATTAGGGAACACCTACTCTGTGAACTCAATTAGCCTTTGCACTCCTAAACCACACCTTTTTGGAAATGTCTACAAAACTTAGTCCACTCTGTTCTTAACCGATTCTAGTTTTGGTAACAGAAAACTGTATTGCGATCAAATGTTTTCATCGATGAGAGAATTTGCAGAATGTCTGCCAACATCCATCTTCAACAACTTCCGACCACTGGACTTCCTCTAACTACCATATCAATACCATATTATGTCCCGTGTGGCTCAGTTGGTAGAGCATGGTGCTTGCAATGCCAGGGTTGAGGGTTCGATTCCCACGGGGGACAAGTACGATACATTTTTTTAAATGAAAATGTATCCTACTGTAAGTCGCTCTGGATAAGAGCGACTAAAATGTCATGTAAATAAGTGGAAACGCCAAACGGATGCTTCACATTTATACATCTGGTGAAATATTTGTCTCATTGTAATAACTGTGATAAATATGATTGAAGACAATTTTGTGGGCTTGCCTCAGCTCAATTAAAAACATTTGTAGCCTACCATAGTCATTTATCTTTAATATATTGAATGAGTGAATTATTTAAAAAAGGCATAAAACATATTTGGTTGTAATGTTTCACATCAAGGGTGGTCCATCCTCCAGGAGAGCTACTGGGTGTGCAGGCTTTTATTCCTAACCCCTCTAACAAACCACAATTTAGAAATGAGCTGCTCAATCGAACCTTGATAAACTGACTGATGTGTTTGAGCAGGGCTTGATTAGAAGCCTGCACACCCAGTATCTCTCCAGACTGAGAGTTGACCACATGTGTTTTACAAAGTTGCCTAACAGGTATTCTACTTTGGGGGGTTAAGTGTCTTGCTCAATGACAGGGGAGGGAACATGGGATCTGAGAGCAGTCAAATTTCATGGAAATTTGGTGAAAAGTCATGAAATTCCATCTGTCAAAACGTGTATGAACCCTGAACCAAGCAGCGTGTCGTCCTTTACATTAACTTCCTGATCTCCTACTGGTCAATTCAAGATCGGTACAATGTGAAAACAGTTTTCTTTACCCCATGTCATTATAATCACACGTAATAATCATTAATCTGAATGATAGGATGGCCGTAATATGCTTGTAGCCTCCTCGACAGTGTTGATGAAATACGAACGCTATAGGTGGGTTGGAAAAATTACAAGCTCGCAACACACGTTCTTCATTGTAACCACATGTAACAAATAATTGAGGTCTGGTTCGAACTTTAGCAAACACACTGGCATGAAAACAGCCACATAACATAGGCCAATTGAACAAATTTGACAATCTTACTTCCTCATCTCTTTCCCTCTGCTGTCTATTTTCTCCTTTCTACACTCTGGTCAAAAATGGTGCGAGCCTTAGCAAAGTCAAAGTCAAATGGGGACTCTGGTGCCCCCATTTAAATTCTCATTAGAACCTCTTGGTGATCAATGCCAATGTGGGAGAATTTCTTGAGTTAGAATTCAGCGGGAACACTGGACACAAGGAGGACCTCAGCAAGGGCTGCTAGCTGTTTGACCAAGAAGGAGATGATGGAGTGCTGCATCAGATGACCCGGCCTCCTCAATCACCCGACCGACCTCAACCCAATTGAGATGGTTTGGGATGATTTGGATTGGAAGAGTTTCAGAGAAGTTTGCACCCAGTCAGTCACCAGAGCAAAATGAAATAGGGAGGGGTAATGCTATCCGTAGAAGGGCTATGACAGGGCTATTAAACTATGCTGAACAACAATATAAATAAATGCAATGTAACGTCGGTCCCATGTTTCAGGAGCTGGAATAAAAGATCCCAAAAAATGTTCCATATGCACAAGAAGCTTATTTCTCTATTTTGTGCACAAATTTGTTTATATCCCTGTTAGTATTTCTCCTTTGCCAAGATAATCCATCCACTTCACAGGTGGTATATCACTACATGATCATTACACAGGTACACCTTGTGCTGGGGACAATAAAAGGCCACTTTAAAATGTGCAGTTTTGTCACACAACACAATGCCACAGATGTCTCAAGTTTTCAGGGAGCATGCAATTGGCATGGAGGAAGGATGGCATGCAGGAATGTCCACCAGGGCTGTTGCCAGAGAATTGAATATTAATATCTTTACCGTAAGCCGCCTCCAACATCGTTTTAGAGAATTTGGCACTTCGTCCAACCGGCCTCACAGTACGTCCAACCACAGACCATGTGTAACCATGCCAGCCCAGGACCTTCACATCCGGCTTCTTCACCTGCAGGGTCATCTGAAACCAGCCACCCGGACAGCTGATGAAACTAAGGAGTATTTCTGTCTGTAATAAAGCCCTTTTGTGGGGAAAAACCAAGTGTGGCTACGGCCCGCGCAGTCGTGAAATCAGTAGATTAGGGCCTAATGAATTTATTTAAATTGACTGATTTCCTTACATGAACTGTAACTCAGTAAAATCGTTGAAATTGTTACATGTTGCGTTTATATTTTTGTTCAGTATATTTTGCTATGGGGGGCAAATTGCTGGGTTTTTCACACTACCTTCTGCACGTCCTGTGAGCATCATAGAGGGGAACAGAAGGCACGATCATGTTTCAGAGATTCTTAGCTTTCAGGAATGGTGTCATAACTTCTAGCCCAAACGGTTCAAATGCTAGAACAAAATTCAGGAAGAAAAATAAATTCAACATTGGCTTCAGAAACCGCCAGAACACTGTTTAACACAGCGAGTGTTTGATTCTTTCTGTTCTCTTCCAGCATTCCTTGCTGGCAAAGTACCAGGATGTTTTTGAATCTGAATTTAGAGAACTGAATTTCAAAATTTAATCTGAATGCATCTGAGAAGTTTAAAAGTGAGGTTACAAGTTTATCAACTTTCAAAGCAGAATTACTTTACCATTGTTTCTCAACTGTAGTGTATGATACACCATTTTCTCTACTTTTATCCAATGTAAAAAATACAATTGCAAATTTTGCTGGATAAGATCGAATTGAGCCGGTCGGTCATATAATATATGTAACTTTGGTAAACTTCAAATGATAGTTTGTAAACTTGATACACAGACAATGAATGCAATATTTACCATATTGAAACTACGTATACAGTACCAGTCAAAAGTTTGGACACACCTACTCATTCCAGGTTTTTTCTTTATTATAATAGTGAAGACATCAAAACTATGAAATAACACATGGAATCATGTAGTAACCAAAAAAGTGTTAAACAAATCAAATTATATAAGATATTCTTCAAAGTAGCCACCCTTTGCCTTGATGACAGCTTTGCATGCTCTTGGCATTCTCTCAACCAGCTTCATGAGGTAGTTACCTGGAATGCATTTCAATTAACAGGTGTGCCTTGTTAAAACTGAATTTGTGGCATTTCTTTCCTTCTTAATGCATTTGAGCCAATCAGTTGTGTTGTGACAGGGTAGGGGTGGTATACAGAAGATTTGGTAAAAGACCAAGTCCATATAATGGCAAGAACAGCTCAAATAAGCAAAGAGAAACGACAGTCAATCATTAATTTAAGAAATGAAGGTCAGTCAATCTGGAAAGTTTCCTCAAATGCAGTCGTAAACCATCAACCACTATGATGAAAATGGCTTTCATGAAGACCACCACAGGAAAGGAAGACCCAGAGTTACCTCTGCTGCAGAGGATAAGTTAATTAGCGTTAACTGCACCTCAGAATGCAGCCCAAATAAATGCTTCACAGACACATCTCAACATCAACTGTTCAGAGGAGACTGCATTAATCAGGCCTTCATGTTTGAATTGCTGCAAAGAAACCACTACTGAATGACACCAATAAGAAGATGAGACTTGCTTGGGCCAAGAAACACGAGCAATGGACATTAGACCAGTGGAAATCTGTCCTTTGGTCTGATGAGTCCAAATGTGAGATTTTTTGGTTCCAACCGCCGTGACTTTGTGAGATACAGAGTAGGTGAATGGATGATCTCCCCATGTATGGTTCCCACTGTGAAGCATGGAGGATGCTTTACTGGTGACACTGTCAATGATTTATTTAGAATTCAAGGCACACTTAACCAGAATGGCTACCACAGCATTCTGCAGCGATACGCCATTCCATCTGGTTTGCTATTAGTCCCACTATCATTGGGTTTTCAACAGGACAATGAACCAAAACACACCTCCAGGCTGTGTAAAGGCTATTTGACCAAGAAGGAGATGATGGAGTGCTGCATCAGATGACCCGGCCTCCTCAATCACCCGACCGACCTCAACCCAATTGAGATGGTTTGGGATGATTTGGATTGGAAGAGTTTCAGAGAAGCAGCCAACAAGTCCTCAGCATATCTGGGAACTCCTTCAAGACTGTTAGAAAAAAGCATTTCAGGCGACTACGTCATGAAGCTGGTTGAGAGAACGCCAAGAGTGCTCAAAGCTGTCATCGAGGCAAAGGGTGGTTACTTTGAAGAATCTCAAATATAAAACATATTTTAATTTTGTAACACTTTTTTTTGGTTACTACATGATTCCATATGTGTTATTTCATAGTTTTGATGTCTTCACTATTTTTCTACAATGTAGAACATAGTAAAAAATAAAAAAAACAACTCTGGAATGAGTTTGTGTGTCCAGACTTTTGACTGGTACTGTATTTGAAATATAGCATTTGAATTTTCTATTAAATTGAAATGGAATTAAATTGATTCAATTCAGTTTCAAAATCATGAAATATAAGTTCATTTATGAATTCAAATTCAATATCTAAATAGAAATTTAAAAAATACTGAATTCAAATATAGTTTCTTTTGGCACTTAAATCGCTCCATAACTTTGACTCTTCCTATTGAAGTGATTTTTGGTAAAATGTATTTTCAACAGGACTTCTCTTGCCTGTAGTCCATTTCTTCCCAAATAAGAAATGGCTTATTAATGTGTTTGATTGAGTCTCTGGGTTAGTGCAAGCCTTTGTTCCCCAAACCCTAAAACGTGTTTTGAAAAGCAAATGAAATGGCTTCAGCATGAATTTTCAACCCTTAGAATAGATGAAAGGCAGAACTTATATCAGCTCTAGTTACTCCTTCTTTTAACCTGAATGTGCAGTGTGTTTTTAGAGACAGAGAAAGAGCGAGAGAAGGAAGAAGAAAGGATTCGAGGGTTTTCAACTTTCACAGAGTTCACACAGATGGCTTACCATAAACAATACTGAACCTTCACATTTTCCAGATTAAATGTGTGTGTGTATTCTTTTGATTAATTTTTCATCTAATAAAATGTCTCGCTAATTAAAACAGTGCTTTTAAAGTAAACTTTTAATTTGCCAGATGTTTTTTGACCTATAAGAGGGGAAGTGGGGTGAGAGGCGTGTGCGTGTGTGTGTGGTGAAGGCATGATTTGTTGCCTTACAGTACTTTCTCACATAGCGCCCAGCCTTTTTCTTCAGCCACTCATGACTTATAATGTGAGAAAGAGAGTGAGGGAAAGCCCTTGTATGTCTTCAATAGTTTTGTAATTGTTAGAGACAGAAAAGTGGTTGTGTTAGATGGAGAGTGACAGTCACACAGCTGACTAGAACTAGAACCTCCAGTAGAGTCTGACTGGAACCAGAACCAGTAACATCCAGTAGAGTCTGACTGGAACCAGAACCAGAACCACCCAGTAGAATCTGACTGGAACCAGAACCATTCAGTAGAGTTTGACTGGAACCAGAACCATTTAGTAGAGTCTGTCTGGAACCAGAATCATTCAGTAGAGTCTGACTGGAACCAGATCTAGAATCATTAAGTAGAGTCTGACTGGAACCAGAACTAGAATCATCCAGTAGAGTCTGACTGGAACCAGAACTAGAACCATTCATCCTTGTGATGCTATGTCTTATGCCGTCTGGCCTGGAATGCAGGCCTGCTTTCTGTTAGCTCTCTTCTCGCTCTTTCTCTCTCTTTCTTTCTCTCTCTCCATGTCTCTGGCGTCGTTGTGGTTGTCTCTGTGTGTATAGGCTCTAGCCACCCAGTCTCTGTGTCTGTATAGGCTCTAGCCACCCAGTCTCTGTGTCTGTATAGGCTCTAGCCACCCAGTTTCTGTGTCTGTATAGGCTCTAGCCACCCAGTCCCTGTGTCTGTAAAGGCTCTAGCCATCCAGTTTCTGTGTCTGTAAAGGCCCTAGCTAACACTGATCAGCTGCTCGTATGGCTCCAAGGCATCGTCTAAATTAGCGCTTTGGCCTAATGTATGAAAATCTCTTTGGTTTTTACAAATAAAGTTATTATTATCAGCATGTTATTAAATCAGAAACTTTGGGTCGTCTCTGTGTGTGTGTGAGCCCAGCATTTGGTGCTGTGTGAAGTGGTGAAGGGAAAGGGAGGAGTGGCAGTGCTCTGGAGCCCCAGTGTATCACAACTCTCTCATTATGGGACCCCCTCTCCTTCTCTCCATCTCATCCTTTCTTCTCTGCCTTCCTTCTGCACCAAGCCGGCAATCCCTGTCTCCTCCACATCAGACTGGGTATAGTGTTTGATGGGTGCTGGTGGCTACATAGCTAAGGCTGCATTTACTTTTTTTGATGGAGCCAGCCAAACACATTATATCAGCCAATCATGGCTAGCGGGAAGGTTGTTGTCTTTTTCTGTGGCTAAATCAACTAGGCTCGTAATTTAACAATTATATTCGTATTTACAGATGGCATACAATTTTGTTATTAAGCACATGAAAGTTCATATGTTCCAGAAGGCATTTCTGCCCAAAAACGCATTTTTATAAAATAACAAATAAAAAGTTTACGTTCAGTTGTCTCTCCTGTGAAGTAGTGACGCGCAACATACGCCTAGTTTCCTGAATCGAGTCACATATAGTGTGAGAGGGACAAAGTAACTATTTGGACAACAAAGTACTATTCCATATCTATTTCACCACCTCCTCCTTATCCTTTCTTCCGCTTACTCTCTATATCCTGCCGTCCAGCTAATCTCATTCTCTCTTCATCACTATCCATTAGTGTAGTGGGAGGGTATACGCCATATACCCATTTATTTTTCAGTGGGAATTGAGTATACTCACTTCTTAATCCCCATTGATACGTATCAATGTAGTGATAGTGGAGGTATACAGCGTATCACTGAATAGGGCTGATGGAACAGATCGGAATGTTTAGCTTAAAATGTTGATCAACTATTATTTCTGCACATTTTAGGCGCAGCAATGTACGCACGGTGGTAGGCCTACGCGTGAATGATCCTGAATGCAATTTGCGGGAAAACAATGTTCTAAAATGGGGGTGGTTTTATGGACAGAGATGGAAATATCCATTAGAAAGAGGGGCGATTTAAAGATGCAACTATCATGGATTACTTATATGATTAGGATAATGTCTTTTGGCTGCTAGGCAATGAAAGAAAGGTTCATGAAAACCAATAGCCTAGAGCAGGAGAACTCATATGAGGAAGTCTATCAAGATAATTGCCTCCAAAATCCCTTCCTAGGGATTGTGGCTATAGACTACTTTGAAGCAAGGTAAGACATGCCTCAAAATATGAAGTAAAACGTCCAGGTTTCAAACAGAATATAGCGATGCTAATGATAGGCCTGCTCGTCTTCTGGTAGATGGAAAGGCTTTCCCAAAACCCTTCTCTATTAAACTGCCTACCTGTCAGAATGATATCATGATTATTTGAATCAATCAAGTGGCCATTTATTTTGCAATCTCCATCTCATGTGCTACAGAAACAGTGCAAACCAACCAACAGTTCTAGGTGCCTGCACACTTGAATTAAAGGGTAAAAAAACAAACAGATTTTTTTCCCAGACCTGAAAAGTGGTCTCCTGATGTGGTTTAATTAAGCATTGTTGTGGACTTGGAACATACTTTTTTTGTTTGCTTTTACTGTAAAAACAATGTGTGACTTTGAGAGCGAAAACCTGAAAAAATGTAGAAAAATCTGAAACTAGTGAATTTCTGACTCAGTTGACAGCCTCATTTATCTATTTCAATAGTTGGCCTACTATTAGCCTACTTGCACAGTACCGCTTGGATTGGCCTGATTGTGAAAGACCAATGTGGGATTTATCATTTTAGAGTGTATGTCATTGTTTCTAATATAATTTCTCACACAGGGCACCTTTCTTTCCCCGGGCTGGCTGTTTGGAAAATGTTGGGCAAAATTAGAGTATTCTCACTTCTCCAGACACCACTACATCACTGTCACTATCTGATTTCTCTCTTCTCTCCCTCTCTCTCCTCTCCTTCTCTCCCTTTCTGCTCGTCCTCTACCAATTTCACCGTAGGCAGTACTTCAGTCTCTTAGGGGTTTTGGAGAACTCGATCATGACTGTGTAATTGTTAACAGCAGTCAAAGAATCGCCCATCAAAACCAGCCCAAGTCCTTGCACTGTTTTTTTCATTCTTAATTTTAGACTTATGGAGTGATTTCTGTTCGCCAACTGTACGTCCATGCCCCCAAGACCAGCTTAACTACAGACTTCAAGAGAAAAACAACTCAAACATTTGCCACCCATCCATTTTGTTCCTTCTCCCTCATCGTCCCACATCCGAGAGTCTGACTGGATCCCTTTTTCCCTCTCTCTCTTTCTCTCCTTCACCATACCATTCCTCTGCGCTCCCCACTAACCCACTCTGCCCAGCCCTGGGTTGTATGTGTGTGAAACCACAGAGCCCACTGACTGACTGGCTGCCTTTCTCTTCAGGGCTCTTAGTCCTTCCCCAGTCTCCTTCCCTTCCTCTCTCTCTCCTTCATCTCACATCTTCTGTTTCCTCTCTTGTCCCACATCTTGTCTCTGATCTCCAGTCTTCTCTACTCACACACGCACACACACACACACATTTCTACTAATCTACAGTTGCTACTCACCAGTAGTCCTCGCTCCATAGTGTTTCATCTGGCTCTTTTGCACTTTTGAATGGATTCAAGTCTCCAGTCATGAGGATGTACCGTATAGTAGCTGTGATCAAAGTGAATAGCTGCAGAATGTTCACTCAGTTATTGTTGTCAGGTGAAAAGGTCAAAGGTGAAAGAGGAAAGTGTGACCTCCACACCACCACCAGCAGCTTTAGCAGCACCCTAACCGAGGCCTGGACTTAGGGCTTACCCTTCCAGCACTACCACATCTGAGAGGGCTTAGCATTAGATCAGTGCATCAGCACAGACTGCCTTACACTGTACAGTTGACAAGGGGCCGTATGTATCAAGCCTCTAGGATCAGGTGCCCCCCTCTCCATGTTGTCTTATTCATTGTGATCTAAATGGCAAAACTGATCCTCCTATTTTGCCCCAGCATTACAGGAAGACTGCTGTGGGGGTCTCTGCTGTGGGGGGCTCCACTGTGTGTCTATGAGACTGTGGCATGATGGCTAAGTCAAACTGGCAACGTGTGTTTGAGACACAACTCAATACACACAACACACACAGTGAACATTTGCGATCTTAGGCTACTTGTTCTGTTTCAATGTGTTTTCTCCTGTTTGGTGCC
This sequence comes from Oncorhynchus kisutch, assembly GCF_002021735.2. Lineage (NCBI taxonomy): Eukaryota > Metazoa > Chordata > Actinopteri > Salmoniformes > Salmonidae > Oncorhynchus > Oncorhynchus kisutch. The sequence goes on from NC_034176.2 coordinate 39,562,923, forward strand.
TACTGGAACGGGCCCCCGGTGTTGTTTTCCTGTGTTGTCCAGTGAGGACTAGGTAGGACCTAGAATGGAGGATAGTGCTAGTGTTAGTTATGAGATTATTTTTCACTCTGTGACTCTGATTTATACATGTTTGGTTTATTGGTGTATTGGAGACCCCCTCTGAAATATGCTTGTTAAAACCAGGGCCCCCGTAGAAGAATGTTAGTTTCTGAAGTGGCTCATATGTTGTCCATACATGCGCTCTCATGTAGCCACTGGAATGCCTTTCTTGTCCACATGTGGTTGGTATGATATGATACCATATGATCATGCTATGTACTCATTAGCTTTGAAGTTGTAGACACACTCAAACACTATATCAGGTTAGTCATTTATACTGTCATTAGCCCACATAAAAAAAAATAGTTCGTTTAGTTTATTATAGAATACTACAGTACTTCCTATAGAATTATATAGTAAACTGAAGTATACTGTAGAATGCTACACTACACACTGTAGTATCCCTCGATCACGTGTAGTACTTACTACTTCCGGCGCCGACAGAGATGGCCGCCTCGCTTCGCGTTCCTAGGAAACTATGCAGTTTTTTGTTTTTTTACGTGTTATTTCTTACACTAGTACCCCAGGTCATCTTAGGTTTCATCACATACAGCCGAGAAGAACTACTGAATATAAGATCAGCGTCAACTCACCACCAGTACGACCAAGAATATGTTTTTCGCGATGCGGATCCTGTGTTCTGCCTTACAACCAGCGCCACGGGATGGTTCCCATGCAGCGACCCAAAAAAACGACTCAGAAGAAGAGGGAAACGAAGCGGTCTTCTGGTCAGACTCCGGAGACGGGCACATCGTGCACCACTCCCTAGCATTCTTCTTGCCAATGTCCAGTCTCTTGACAACAAGGGTGATGAAATCCGAGCAAGGGTAGCATTCCAGAGGGACATCAGAGACTGTAACGTTCTCTGTTTCACGGAAACGTGGCTCACTGGAGAGACGCAATCCGAAGCGGTGCAGCCAGCGGGTTTCTCCACGCATCGCGCGGACAGAAACGAACATCTTTCTGGTAAGAAGAGGGGCGGGGGCGTATGCCTTATGGCCAACGTGACATGGTGTGATGAAAGAAACATACAGGAACTCAAATCCTTCTGTTCACCTGATTTAGAATTCCTCACAATCAAATGTAGACCGCATTATCTACCAAGAGAATTCTCTTCGATTATAATCACAGCCGTATATATCCCCCCCCAAGCAGACACATCGATGGCTCTGAACGAACTTTATTTAACTCTCTGCAAACTGGAAACGATTTATCCGGAGGCTGCATTCATTGTAGCTGGGGATTTTAACAAGGCTAATCTGAAAACAAGACTCCCTAAATTTTATCAGCATATTGATTGCGCAACCAGGGGTGGAAAGACCCTGGATCATTGTTACTCTAACTTCCGCGACGCATATAAGGCCCTGCCCCGCCCCCCTTTCGGAAAAGCTGACCACGACTCCATTTTGTTGATCCCTGCCTACAGACAGAAACTAAAACAAGAAGCTCCCATGCTGAGGTCTGTCCAACGCTGGTCCGACCAAGCTGACTCCACACTCCAAGACTGCTTCCATCACGTGGACTGGGAGATGTTTCGTATTGCGTCAGCCAACAACATTGACGAATACGCTGATTCGGTGTGCGAGTTCATTAGAACGTGCGTTGAAGATGTCGTTCCCATAGCAACGATTAAAACATTCCCCAACCAGAAACCGTGGATTGATGGCAGCATTCGTGTGGAACTGAAGGCGCGAACCACTGCTTTTAATCAGGGCAAGGTGTCTGGTAACATGACTGAATACAAACAGCGCAGCTATTCCCTCCGCAAGGCTATCAAACAAGCTAAGCGCCAGTACAGAGACAAAGTAGAATCTCAATTCAACGGCTCAGACACAAGAGGCATGTGGCAGGGTCTACAGTCAATCACGGACTACAGGAAGAAACCCAGCCCAGTCACGGACCAGGATGTCTTGCTCCCAGGCAGACTAAACAACTTTTTTGCCCGCTTTGAGGACAATACAGTGCCACTGACACGGCCTGCAACGAAAACATGCGGTCTCTCCTTCACTGCAGCCGAAGTGAGTAAGACATTTAAACGTGTTAACCCTCGCAAGGCTGCAGGCCCAGACGGCATCCCCAGCCGCGCCCTCAGAGCATGCGCAGACCAGCTGGCCGGTGTGTTTACGGACATATTCAACCAATCCCTATACCAGTCTGCTGTTCCCACATGCTTCAAGAGGGCCACCATTGTTCCTGTTCCCAAGAAAGCTAAGGTAACTGAGCTAAACGACTACCGCCCCGTAGCACTCACATCCGTCATCATGAAGTGCTTTGAGAGACTAGTCAAGGACCATATCACCTCCACCCTACCTGACACCCTTGACCCACTCCAATTTGCTTACCGCCCAAATAGGTCCACAGACGATGCAATCTCAACCACACTGCACACTGCCCTAACCCATCTGGACAAGAGGAATACCTATGTGAGAATGCTGTTCATCGACTACAGCTCGGCATTCAACACCATAGTACCCTCCAAGCTCGTCATCAAGCTCGAGACCCTGGGTCTCGACCCCGCCCTGTGCAACTGGGTACTGGACTTCCTGACGGGCCGCCCCCAGGTGGTGAGGGTAGGCAACAACATCTCCTCCCCGCTGATCCTCAACACTGGGGCCCCACAAGGGTGCGTTCTGAGCCCTCTCCTGTACTCCCTGTTCACCCACGACTGCGTGGCCACGCACGCCTCCAACTCAATCATCAAGTTTGCGGACGACACAACAGTGGTAGGCTTGATTACCAACAACGACGAGACGGCCTACAGGGAGGAGGTGAGGGCCCTCGGAGTGTGGTGTCAGGAAAATAACCTCACACTCAACGTCAACAAAACTAAGGAGATGATTGTGGACTTCAGGAAACAGCAGAGGGAACACCCCCCCATCCACATCGATGGAACAGTAGTGGAGAGGGTAGCAAGTTTTAAGTTCCTCGGCATACACATCACAGACAAACTGAATTGGTCCACTCACACAGACAGCATCGTGAAGAAGGCGCAGCAGCGCCTCTTCAACCTCAGGAGGCTGAAGAAATTCGGCGTGTCACCAAAAGCACTCACAAACTTCTACAGATGCACAATCGAGAGCATCCTGGCGGGCTGTATCACCGCCTGGTATGGCAACTGCACCGCCCTCAACCGTAAGGCTCTCCAGAGGGTAGTGAGGTCTGCACAGCGCATCACCGGGGGCAAACTACCTGCCCTCCAGGACACCTACACCACCCGATGCTACAGGAAGGCCATAAAGATCATCAAGGACATCAACCACCCGAGCCACTGCCTGTTCACCCCGCTGTCATCCAGAAGGCGAGGTCAGTACAGGTGCATCAAAGCTGGGACCGAGAGACTGAAAAACAGCTTCTATCTCAAGGCCATCAGACTGTTAAACAGCCACCACTAACATTGAGTGGCTACTGCCAACACACTGTCAATGCCACTGACTCTACTCCAGCCACTTTAATCATGGGAATTGATGGGAAATGATGTAAATATATCACTAGCCACTTTAAACAATGCTACCTTATATAATGTTACTTACCCTACATTATTCATCTCATATGCATACGTAGATACTGTACTCTATATCATCGACTGCATCCTTATGTAATACATGTATCACTAGCCACTTTAACTATGCCACTTGGTTTACATACTCATCTCATATGTATATACTGTACTCGATATCATCTACTGTATCTTGCCTATGCTGCTCTGTACCATCACTCATTCATATATCCTTATGTACATATTCTTTATCCCCTTACACTGTGTATAAGACAGTAGTTTTTTTGGAATTGTTAGTTAGATTACTTGTTCGTTATTACTGCATTGTCGGAACTAGAAGCACAAGCATTTCGCTACACTCGCATTAACATCTGCTAACCATGTGTATGTGACAAATAAATTTGATTTGATTTGATTTGAAATAATGTTGTAGTATACTGTAAAATACTATAGGAAATACTAAAGTATTATCTGCAAAAACACTACACTTTTTTAACTCTAGTAAATACTACAGTATTTAATTAGCATGTACCCTGCCCATTCCCCTCCCCATATTGCAATTTGTGCCATAAGTGAGAAACCTACAGTGCCTTGCGAAAGTATTCGGCCCCCTTGAACTTTGCGACCCTTTGCCACATTTCAGGCTTCAAACATAAAGATATAAAACTGTATTTTTTTGTGAAGAATCAACAACAAGTGGGACACAATCATGAAGTGCAACGACATTTATTGGATATTTCAAACTTTTTTAACAAATCAAAAACTGAAAAATTGGGCGTGCAAAATTATTCTCTGAATTAGCTCTGAACTATGCATTCAGACCCCTGTCCTACCTACCTATATTATGGAACATTTAGTAGGTTTCCTAAACATTTAGTAGGTAAAATACTAAAGTAATTTCTGCAAAAACACCACAGTAAATACCACAGTATACTACAATCCGCAAAAACACTGCATTAATAACTATAGTATATAATAGTTTTTATTTTACTACACTATTTATACTATAGTTAACTAAATACTACAGTATACTACAGTGAATAATACAGTAAAGTCGATTTAAAAAAAAACCCACAGTGAATACTTTTGAATGTATACGAAAGTATACTGTAGTATTTTTTTTCATGTGGGAGCCTACTGAACATTTTCTTTCCTCCCAGAACGTGTTATGTCAGCTTGCTACAGAAGAAGAGGACAGTGCAACACATATGTTAGTGAAACATATGGGCCTGCCGCCAAAGGAATACAATGTAAAGGTTCTAAGAAAGGTATGAATGCTTGTTGATGTTCTTTCACGTTTAATGAAGGATCTTATTTAAAAGGTCATATATTTCATAATATTTATTTACATGACTGTGTAAGTGCGCCCGCATATGTGTCTATGCATGTGTGTGTGTCTCTGTATGTACTGTAACTTGTCCTTCTGGCTGGTCAGATGGTGTGGTTGCTAGTGGAGAAGGTTGGGGAGAGCTGCAGCAGTTTGGCTGACCCTAACCAGAGGTACTGCGTCTGTTCCTCTTACTCTCCACCACATGCACTGTCCCAACTCTAGCTCTGTTCCGTTCCCCTGATGTGACCTCATTTCCCCCAGGTGTTCGTGTGACAGCGTTCTTGCTGCATCAGTGGCATGTGTCCCCCTGGTCACATGTCCTGAGACTGCTCCTCTCATTGGTGCGTTGCTGCAGCGGCCGGTGACCTGCGATAAGGCAGCCCTCAGCCAGGACTTCCTGGATGCTGTAAGCTCCGCCTACTCCAGGTAAGGACCGAGGGTGGGAAAACGTTCTCTAGCGGCTTAAACCCTCAGTGTTTGGAGCTCTGAAGGAACCAGAGAGCTGGAAGTGTAGAAAACAAGAATGCTAGTGAACACAAACCCATCATGCAGTAGTCTCTCTAGACAGACTGGTTGCTTCCGGCAATGTACCCAATGCTCCAGATTACACCTCTGTAGAAGTTCCGGCGTTAGTTGAGACAAGAGAGGACAAGTCGGAAATGGGGAGCGCGTCACCGGTAAGGTCACTGCCGTATGCACTTGTTTGCCTAGCTAACCATGATCACAATTCCCGCCTGCGTTTTATGCCCCGCCTACCCAAACTTGTTGGGAGAGTTCTGTTTGAAGATCAACCTCCTGGGAACAAATGTTTTTCCCCTTTTAAAATGTCAGAGAGAAGCCGACATTCTCCCCAGGCCTTGTGCCGTTGCCTAGCTTTACGTTGCTCCAAGGTCTGGGATATCCGATACTAATCATGCCGCGATGTCACACTCCCTGAGGTTTGAAGGAGTGTCACCACCAGGCCAACCACACTGCTTCATTCAGTACATCTTGTTGACTGACATCTCACTGACCTTCACTGTGAATGTGTGTGTGTGTGTGCGTGCGTGTTGCAGAAAGTGTGTGTCTCTGGAGGCCCAGGCAGTGGTGTCTCTGTGGTGCCATAACCTGGCCAGCCTAGAGGGGGCAGTGATGTCTCTACTGGACTCTGTGCTCTCCAACCCAGCCTCCATCCCGCACAACCTAGAGAGCACCATCACTCACTCACTACTGGTATGTATTTTGGAGTAGGCAGAAGTTACCTCTAACCAATGATACAGGGTCAGATATGTCCCCCCTCCCAAATGGTAAGTAGAGAATTAGGGGAAGAGTAATATGATCCAAGATCTGTGGCACAGAAGGTTGGTCGAATCTTAATTGGGGAGAACGGGCTCGTGGTAATGGCTGGAGCGGAATGGTATCAAATATATCAAACACATGGTTCCGGGCCATTATTCTGAGCCGTTCTCCCCTCAGCAGCCTCCTGTGATCTGTGGTCAGGGGCAACTTCTACCTCTACCGAGATGGAGAGTGATTGGGGCCCTACAGTGTACACTCAGGAAAGCACAGCATCTACAGTATAGGTGTACTTTAATCCTGCAGCTTTCTCCATCTCCCCCTTCTCATATCGAGTTAAAACTAAGCTGCTCATCAGGTGTGTTAGAGAGAGGGGACTTCTGTAAACAATTCTGTCTCTCTGTACTGTGTGTGTATTTATTTACACAAACTACTCCTTCGTCCATCCCTCTTTCCATCCTGCCTCGATCTGTTTATTTACTCCGTCTGCTGATTGGCCTGTCGTTATCACGTTGGCGTTTTACACACACACACACACACACAAACGCGCGCGTCTTCGACTTTGTTTGTTTGAGTGCATCTGGTTGGCTGCGTCTGTCGTAACTCGTTAACAGCGAGGGAGGCTTAGGTTGTGTTTCACCTAGCCTTTCTGTTTGTTTGGATCATGGAGACATGTAGTGTGTGTGTGTGTGTGTGTGTGTGTGTGTGTGTGTGTGTGTGTGTGTGTGTGTTTTTCCGTGTGTGTGTGCCCGTGTGGGTGTGCCCGTGTGGGTGTGCCCGTGCGCCCACGTGTTTGTTTGTACGTGTGAGTGTGTGAAAGGCTTAGGAGCTGACTGGCTCGCCTCTCTCCCTCAGTTGTTTAAACTGCAATCAAAAATGGGAAATAAAAATTTGTATCACATTCTTGTTTTGAGTTCTTTCTCCCTCTTCCTCCCCCAATAACAATACACAAGGCCTTCCTGGACCCGGCTAGGCTGCCAACAACAGGATGTTTGGTGCGTGCTGTAATTGACCCTCCTTAAAGTGTTAGTGGAATGTATGGAGGAGGAAGCTAAAAACCCATCTGTTTTCACTAGGGGAAACCATCATCCCTCAATCACACACACACACATGCACGCACACACACCTTTTATATGGCTCCAGGATTATCATATTTGATCTCTCATTTGTTAAACTGAGCAGAGGAGAGGCGACGTACTGCATGAGAAATATGTATCACGATTGATGATGGGAGTCCGAGGATGGGATGTCCAGTGTATGGAGTAGGTCTTGGGTAGGATGGTGCAACGACATAATAGGAACACTAGAGGGGGCTAGTTACTTTTACAAAGACCACCTCCCATTCAGTATCTGCTACAAGTTTAGACACAGTTCTAGGATCAGCTCATCCTCTCTAAATCTTCCTCAACCATTGGTGGAATGGGAGGTAAAACTGACCGTAGATCAGTGGCTAGGGCAGTGTCACTACTCTTGCCTCTCTGCTTCCAGGGTTGGAGCAGAGCATCAATTAGGCTGTCTCTAGCATTGGTCTAGCCAACCTTTGTGTCCCAAATGGCACCCTATTCCCTATGCAGTGCACTGCTTTTGACCAGAGCCCAGGGGTGGGGTGTGATGGAGGTTGGAGTGATGGTGGTTGGCGTTGGGATGGGTCGGCGAAGTTCTGATGGTAGTTTGAAATATGCAATCAGCATTTTCCCACAGATTAACTTGCTCTCTTACTTTCTCCCTCCTTCCCTTCCTTTCTCATATAGGATCAAAGCCCAGGAGAGACATGTGGTCTTCCTATATGAAGGGTTATTGCTATGAGAGGAACAGAAGGTGGCATGTTTTTACTGCCTTCTAGCCCATGAGAGGGATTGGAGGGAGCATAATTAAGGTTGTTCTGGGGGTAAAAGATGCATGGAGAGGACGCGAGGAGAGAGCGAGGCACGCATGTACAGTGCAGCTGTTGAATGTTTTCACAGGGGCGTTTTTAAAACGTGTTGAATCTAAAACACATGATGGCGCGCTGCATTAGGAGATGGAGAGAAAAGAGAGAGAGAGAGTAGAATATTGGTAAACTAATGGTAAGGAACAGCGTATGAAAATGGGGAAGTGTCATTTTGATGAGGGTAGACGGCGCAACAGTGACACCAAGTGGTGTATGAGATGAATTGATCCATACAGGCGACTGCTGATATGTAACCATGTTTGTGTTTGTATGTGTTTCAGCCTAAAGCCTGCTCCCAGCACGGCTCCATATTCTTAATAGTGAATGACATCTTCAGGTGAGCCATTGGGACGCTTCATTCACACAAGTGAATAAAGTAGATATACAATATTCCTACTGTAAACAATTTGATTACTCACTGATGTGTATATGTGACCAACCGCCCCGATTTTAGATATATATATATTTTTTACATTGAATAAAAGTAGCGACTCAGAGCTACAAAATGGTATATAATACACTGCAGTTGAGAAACAATGGGAAAGTAATTTTGCTTTGAAAGTTGGATCAACTTGTAACCCCACTTTTGAGAAAATGGCCCTTGAATGTTTTTGTACACCTACTGAAGAGCTGTAAACTTCCCCAGACACATCTAGCTAAGTGGATGGGTCACTATTGTCTAGACATATTCATGAAATGCAATAGATGGCCGTAGTCACCACCAGACACACCTGGATTTGATAGGTCATGTAATCATCTGGAGAAGTGGAGTCTTCTGTTAAGACATGTAGCTAGCTAGCTAAACAATGAACTGGAATCATCCCAACTCATACTACTACCAATACAAACATTGTCATAGCCGTAGTATGAATTTGCAGGTTGCTAAAGCTAACCAACTAGGCTCAATTTAGCTATCTAACATTAGTCTATAACTATCAATGCAAATGGATTTCTGATTCAAATAATATTACTACACAGATCATACACATAATGTTAGCTAGCGAGCCAGCAAGCTAACGTTCGCTAGCTAGCTAGCAGTACACTTTAACTTGCAATGAAAATGACTTTCTGACTAAATTAGAAACTTATAATATCTGAAAATGTAGCTAGACTCATGGATGAACGCTTTACGGTAGACTGGAACCATTTAACATTTGTTTGTAGCTACATCTTGTTCTGCCAGCGTTGTGTCAAGCCACTCAGGTTCACACTGAGTGTGAACCTGTGCAGAAAGTAGCCCGTCACTTTTTTCTGTCGAAAAGACTGCTAAATTCAAGGCATCAATGTTGTTGATTAAAGTAGTCAAACTTTTGCAGTTCTCGATAGCTAACGTTATATCTTTCTGAAACAGAACGGTAGAAAGGACTATCAACATATACTGAGCAACTCACATTATAGATAGAAGCATGCTACATGGCAGACCAATACAAACTAATCTCCTGGCATGTCCAGCCTATCCATTATCTCAGCCAATCATGGCTAGCGGGAAGGTTCCTGACTTTTTCCATGGCTAAACCAACTAGGCTCGTAATTGAACAATTTTATTTGTATTTACGGATGGAATACATGTTTGTTATTAAGGCACATGTTCACATGTTCCAGAAGGCATTTCTGCCAGAAAATGCATTTTGATCAAATGTTTATGTTCAAATGCCTCTACTGTGAAGTAGTGACGTGCGTCATAAGCCTAGTTTCCTGGTAAAGGCTAATTGTCCTGTTCTGCTCTGTGTAGGTCCATGCTGGTGCAGGTGGAGGGAAACCAGACTCTGCTATCTCTTATCCACACCTTCACCATCTGCTTCCTCAGGGAACTGGCAGCCCTGCAGCCTCAGGTATGGAGGCTCCTAAACATAGAAATATAATTAATATAATTGCCTTGGAACCTCTAGGCAATTTGACTGGTAAAGTCATGGGTGCACTCAAAATGAACGCCAGTCCATCCATTAATTGCATCATTGACTTGAATTGGGCTACCCATTCTAGTGGTTCTGTTTCGGTGTTCCTAAGCAGGCAGAACAGTCATAGGTTGCCTAGACTACAACCACGACTATAGGGTGTGTTACCTGAGTATATGAACTCCATGTCAACTCTCAATAACACATCAATCTACATACCACCCCATACTGCACCACCAAACACACACACACACACACACACTCACCCTTATCCCTTAGCTTCTACAAATCATGAGATAGAGCTCACCCCTATTTGAACTGTACAGCCAGCCACACCTTTAGGCCCAGCTATAGGGGACCTCCATCCATACGATCTACAGTGTAGTCAGTTCTCTAGGACACACACTCTTTTTGGTCCTCTTTCTGTTCTAGCAGTGGAAAAGCCTTGATGTTTTTTAAAACTTCATTTGACAGCCTTTAGGTTGGGATGTACAGTTGGGATTTTTAGATGTATTGCATTGTTGTCTTGCTAACTGGACTGGAGGGCTCTGACAATGTTCTGCATTGTATTATAAGTTAACTTTGTCTGTTGCCTCTTACCTGTGTGTGCGCGCCTCTTGTTTCAGGAGTGTGTGTCCTTGAAGGCCTTCTTCCCACACACACCCCAGAGCTTACTGGCCCCTCTGCTGACCCATCCTTCAGGTAGGATGCGTGTGGGATCTCTTATGTGTAAATCATTTTACCCTCTGAGTGAATGAATGGCTTTGTGTGTCTCACCAATCAATAACTGTTACTTATAACATCTGTGTAACAGCTACATTAAAATCAGTAAGTGATTAACATTTTTACATTTGAGTAATTTAGCAGACGCTCTAATCCATAGCGACTTACAGGAGCAATTTGGGTTAAGTGCCTTGCTCAAGGGCACATTGGCAGATGTGTCACCTTGTCCGCTTGGGGATTCAAACCAGCGACCTTTCGGTTACTGGCCCAACGCTCTTAACCACTAGGCTACATGGTACTTTGAAAAAGGTAGTTACTAATTTTCATTATTCCTCTCCATCATCAATACTCACAAGATCATATCTGTAACTGAGCGTTATCCTTGGTTACCCTTTACTCAATATATCTGCTTTCATCACAGTAATGTTTAAGGTGATCAAGATCAATCTCTACTGCACTTGGATATTGGTCTATTTGTGTAGGGGAATGTTTCATCACAGAATGATACAGTTATCCACATCTGCCAGAGTAGTCTAGGCTATAACTGTATACCTGTATGAGTATGTTGAATGTTCTAGGATGGCAGGTAGCTTAGCGGTTAGGGCCAGTAACCGAGAGGTCTGGTTCGAATACCCGAGCCAACGCGGTGAAAAATATGTCGATCTGCCCTAGAGCGAGGCACTTAACATAATTTGCTCCCGGGGCGCCGACCTACTGAACAACTCATTTCACCGCAGAACAACTCATTTCACTGCACCTATCCATTTTTTTCTGAGGTATGTTAAAGTGTGTTGCCAAACCCAAGTACCCCGCAGGCATGGCTTATTGACATCTAGCATTGCCGTTTAGGAACATGCTGGCTACCAGCCAACACTCAAAGTTAATCATTACACACTGTGTGTGCGTGCCTGCCTGCCTGCTTGTGTGAGTGATTGAGTATTTGCGTGCGACCAATTGACACCAATGCATGGTTTGAGTTATGCATCCCTCTCATCTCCTTCCCCCGCCCCCAGAAATGGCCCAGGAGGCGTGGCCAGAACACTTGGCCTGGATCACTGCATCACTACAGAGACTCACTGAGGAAGAGGAGGAAGAGGAAGGCAACAGGTGAGAGGGGAATACCTTGGGCTTTTCATTAGTCAGGCACAGAGTGCTGACGTTGGTTTAGTCAGTCTAGCAATAAATATGAACAGTTATAAATATGTAATAGACTGTACAACTTCGAACTTCATTTTTCAAGTTGGTTATGATCTGTGTGTCTGGGAGTTGTTCATGTTTTATGAGCTATGTCTCTTCAGCTCCAATGATGCGGTTCCCAGCATCACCTCACCTCTATTTTCTCTCTCCGCTGCAGCTTACATGATATTTTCCCCCATATACAGTTGAAGTCGGAAGTTTACATACACCTTAGCCAAATACATTTAAACCCCTGTCTTAAGTCAGTTAGGATCACCACTTTATTTTAAGAATGTGAAATGTCAGATTAATAGTAGAGACAATGATTTATTTCAGCTTTTATTTCTTTCATCACATCCCCATTGGGTCAGAAGTTTACATACACTCAATTAGTATTTGGTAGCATTGCCTTTAAATTGTTTAACTTGGGTCAAACGTTTCGGGTAGCCTTCCATAAGCTTCCCACAATAAGTTGGGTGAATTTGGGCCCTTCCTCCTGACAGAGCTGATGTAACTGAGTCTGGTTTGTGGGCCTCCTTGCTCGCACACGCTTTTTCAGTTCTGCCCCCAAATTTTCTATAGGATTGAGGTCAGGGCTTTGTGATGGCCACTCCAATACCTTGACTTTGTTGTCCTTAAGCCATTTTGCCACAACTTTGGAAGTATCCTTGGGGTCATTGTCCATTTGGAAAATCCATTTGCGACCAAGCTTTAACTTCCTGACTGATGTCTTGAGATGCTGCTACAATATATTCACATCATTTTCCTCCTCATGAGCCATCTATTTTGTGAAGTGCACCAGTCCCTCCTGCAGCAAAGCACTCCCACAACATGATGCTGCCACCCCCGTGCTTTATGGTTGGGATGATGTTCTTCGGCTTGCAAGCCTCCCCCTTTTTCCTCCAAACGTTATGTTTGGTCATTACAGTTCTATTTTTGTTTCATCAGACCAGAGGACATTTCTCCAAAAAGTATGATCTTTGTCCCCATGTGCAGTTGCAAACCGTAGTCTGGCTTTTTTTATGGCGGTTTTGGAGCAGTGGCTTCTTCCATGCTGAGTGGCCTTTCAGGTTATGTCGATATAGGAATCGTTTTACTGTGCATACAGATATTTTGTACCGGTTTCCTCCAGCATCTTCACAAGGTCCTTTGCTGTTGTTCTGGGATTGATTTGTACTTTGCACCATAGTTTCATCTCTAGGAGACAGAACGCGTCTCCTTCCTGAGTGTTATGACGGCTGCGTGATCCCATGGTGTTTTATACTTGCGTACTATTGTTTGTACAGATGAACGTGGTACCTTCAGGCATTTGGAAATTGCTCCCAAGGATGACTTGTGGAGGTCTACAATTGTTTTTCTGAGGTCTTGGCTGATTTATTTAGATTTTCCCATGATGTCAAGCAAAGAGGCACTGAGTTTGAAGGCATGCATTGAAATACATTCACAGGTACACCTCCAATTGACTCAAATGATGTCAATTAGCCTGTCAGAAGCTTCTAAAGCCATGAGATCATTTTCTTTAATTTTCCAAGCTGTTTAAAGGCACAGTCAACTTAGTGTATGTAAACTTCTGAATTGGAATTTTGATACAGTGAATTATAAGTGAAATAATCTGTCTGTAAAAAATGACTTGTGTCATGCACAAAGCAGATGTCCTAACCGACTTGCCAAAACGATATTTTGTTAACAAGAAATTTGTGGAGTGGTGGAAAAATGAGTTTTAATGACTCCGACTTCTACTGTATCATATTGTTCTATCACTTGTGTTATCCCCTGAATCAGAACACACTACTCACTCCTGATTCCACCAACGTATTAAAGCTTCTTAGAGAGCAGAGGGGGAAGATTGTAGTGAATGAGAGAGAGAGTGGTAGAAATCAATAGCAGAGAGAGAGGGGGGGAGTGAGAGAGAGAGCGAGAGAAACACTGAGAACAGAGAGAGCAATCGCGGCTCCAGCTGCGGCTTTTAACTTGGCCCATTATCTTGACCGCTCTATTCCGGAACGCCATACCAAATTCCCAACCGTACCCAGCCAGTGATCCCCCTTCATTATCTCATCATTTTACTCTCTTACTAATCTTCTTCCCTATCTTTCTCTGTCCTCTTCCTCTCTCTCTCTGCATGTTCTAGAACACGCCCTTCATCTTCCCGCCATCTCTCAGATGATGATTGGTTAATTCCCTGTGTGTGTGTTGTCCTCCAGGGGTCAGTGTGGAGTGTTTGAGGCCTGGTTCCTGCTGGTGCAGTGTGCTGACTGGTTGGAGGTAGCCAGCCAACTACTGGTCTCAGCCAGACCTCAGGACTGTGGCCCCTTGCTGTGGCTCCTCACCTTCTATCACCACCCTACCAACAGGGGGCACCACCGGACACAGCAGCTGGTATGTACTGGCTGGCTGGATGGAAAGGGTTACTGTTGTCAACTCCCTCGATACACTGAGTGTACCAAACATTATGGACACCTTCCTAATATTAGGTTGCAGCCCCTCCCCTTTTGCCCTCAGAACAGCCTTCATTTGCTGGGCATGGACTATACAAGGTGTTGAAAGCATTCCACAGGGATGCCGGGCCATGTTGACTCCACAGTTGTGTCAAGTTGGATGGATGTCCTTTGGGTGGTGGACTATTCTTGATACACACAGGAAAAACTCAGCAGCGTTGCAATTCTTGACACAAACCGGTGTGCCTGGCACCTACTACCATACCCCGTTCAAAGGCACTTAAATCTTTTGCCTTGTCTCAATTATCTTAATGCTTAAAAATATATAATTTTTTACCTACCTCCTCCCCTTTCATCTACACTGATTGAAGTGGATTAAACAAGTGACATCAATAAGGTATCATATCTTTCACCTGGTCAGTCTATGTCATGGAAATGTTTTGTTTAGATGCCGTTGTCCTTACTGACCTGTCATGGCTGGTCTCAGAATAGCTTGGCCAATAGATAGATGAATAATGGACTGAGGGATGAATAATAGATCTCTTCTCCGGGTTAGAAGGCGAGAGGAAGGGAAAAGGACATGGAGAAAGGGAGAAGGGTGAGGGAGGCTGATCTGGTATTGATCCCACTCAGAGTGCGTCTGCCTGGCTATTCCTGGGTTTCATCTCTCCTGTGTCTCCTGGCTGTCTCCTCTCTACCCTGAGGGGCCTACACACACTGTGGTCAGAGAGAAGTTGAGGTCTATAGAGGGCATAAACTTTGGTTGACTCTGAAGACATTCTTTTGCGCCTATCCGTCCGGCCGTTGTCGTGGAAAACGACTACATTTGGAAACGACAGGCTTCCAGCTGAAGCTAGTTTCCTCCCGTTCCTTCTTTCTGTTTCCAGGTGGCGGCCAGAGAAGTCTGGGATCACCTGAGGTCACTCTTCCTGCTCTCGGCTCCTCCCCTTCCTGCTGACCGACTGCAGTCATTGGCCGAGCTGATGTCAGCCGTCCCCCAGCAGCCGTCCCTGGACTCGCTATTGGTCGTCAGCCTCCTGGGCAACTTTGCAGTTTTCTCCCACAACCCCCTGAGTGGTGCCAGGGAGATAGTCCGCATGGTGAGCTCACAACTTTACCCCTCTTGATGCACGCACACGCAAAACCACACACACAAGGCTGGGCGATATGGCCTAAAAATCATGATTTTTTTCAAACTCATGGGCAATTGACGATATACACTGTGTGTACAAAACATGAAGAACTTCCTAATATTGAGTTGCACCCCTCTTTTGTCTTCAGAACAGACTCAATATGTCAGTGCTTCCCACAGTTGTGTCAAGTTGACTGGATGTCCTTGATACACATGGGAAACTGTTCAGTTAAAAACCCAGCAGCGGTGCAGTTCTTCACACAAACCGGTGCACCCGGGACCTACCACCATACCCTGTTCAAAGACACTTAAATCTTTTGTCTTGCCCATTCACCCTCTGAATAGCACACATACAACAATCAATCTCAATCATTTAAGGCTTAAAAATCCTTATTTACGTTGTCTCTCCCCCTTCATCTACACTGATTTAAAGTGGATTTAACAAGTAACATCAATAAGGGATCGTAGCTTTCACCTGGATTCACCTGGTCAGTCTGTGTCATGGAAAGAGCAAGTGTTCTTAATGTTTTTGTACACTCAGTGTTTATCTAAATATTTTTTAAACGGTTTTCTCTAAATAAGCATTGTTTCATAATTAAAGGTCGAGACCTTGCGTTTCAAACAGTCCGGAGTAACAGAACAAATCCAGGGCTTGTAAAGTTATACCTACGCTAAATATATAGCCTTCCACAACCATAAGATCCACTAATTATTTCATTATTTCATCAAAATAGTTTAACCTGCTTTTTTAAAAATAATTACTGATCTGACTTTCAAGTCTTGTCTATAAAAAATGCCTTTTTTGTAACAAATTTAACCAGAACCTTGCACATCCGCTAATAATGACCAACTTCTTCTAGCAGGAATGACAGAAAATGAACACAGGTCTCATAAACCATCTCTGAAGCACAAGCCCACGTGCTAGGGAGTAGCCAGCTAATCTTTAGAAGTCTAGCCAACTTGGATCTATTTGCTTGCTAACAAGGTAGAACAGTTGAACTGTTACGAATACACCCTCCTGTCCGTCTCCAACTGTTTGAACAACATGGCCTGTTCACTTTGTTAAGATGTTGAACTCCAGTGGTCTACCTGGATTAGATGCTTATATCCCCGAATGAGAACGAGTTACCAATTCCTTATACAAATGCATCTTTTTATGCTCATTGCACATTTATAAAACACGGACTACACAGCTTGCACATAACAGTGTGTAGCTAAAATGCTGCTCGCGGTTCCTCAATGCCGCATGCGACAAACCGAGCATTCATTCTCCACAATCATGTTCATTGATACTCCTGTTTTAGTAGGGTCTGCTCTGTAAAGGGTACCGTTAGAAGGGGAATCGACCGTTTCTGTTGGACCAAACCTCAGAAGCAAATAGTGTGTGTGACAGACAGACAGAGCAAAGAACCTGTTTTTTCTCTCCATCCCTCTCTGCTCATGATGGCGTCACTGTTATGTGAACACAATTGTCTGGCTCTAATATACCTGTGTATATCGTGTGTGGTGTGTGTTCCAGGTGGTGCAGCGGTCAGGGCTGGTCCGTGAGGCAGTGTGTGTTCTCGACATGGTTGAGCTCCGACTAAACAGAGAGAGAGCCTCCTCCAGCCTTACTGACAGAGTTACGCTCAGGACCAGGGCTCTTCGGGGCACACTCACACACATGGCACAGCACGACACACACACACATGGTACAACATGACACAGACACACAGCCACTATGGCAGCGATGGGATACACACACAGCCGTGCCAGGCTGTTCAACCAACCCGGGCGCTATGACACTGACAGGATACACACAAACAGACGCTACAGATACGAAAGTGGGAGGACATACAGTCACAACTAGACACACAAACGTATCAGGACACACTCTTAGCCGTGCAAGAGCAACAAGTCATAAAACGTGCCCTAACCCTTCCACTCATATTATTGCCTCAGAACACATTCCTCTCATTACACACACATGGGGAAACATCTGTTGATTTGAAGAAGGGAAATTACATGCAGCAGCACCTGATATGGACACTGTCTTTCTCTACAGAATGCCTCTACACCAACTATACTGCATTGTATGGTACAAACCTATACTAAAGAAATGTGACGTCAACCCTTCTTCAAGTCTCATTATAAATACGGAAATATTTCTAATTTGTTAATTATTACAATCAGAGTAATGGTCTATAACCTGATCTGAGTCATGTTTTTTAAAATTCTGTATATTAGCTGACTCACATGTAGGACAAAACAATAAAATCATATGTACAGTACCAGTCAAAAGTTTGGACACCTACTCATTCAAGGGTTTTTATTTTTAAAATGTTCTACATTGTAGAATAATAGTGAACACATCAAAACTATGAAATAACAGACATGGAATCATGTAGTACCCAAAAAAGTGTTATACGAATCGAAATATATTTTATATTTGAGATTCTTCAAAGTAGCCACCCTCTGCCTTGATGACAGCTTTGCACACCCTTGGCATTCTCTCAACCAGCTTCACCTGGTTATGTGGCACTGATATTAATCAGAAACATTTATTCTAGTGTCAAAATTGACTACAAAGTGTAAATAGGATAATTTTGGTCATCAGGTCAGTCTCGTCCAAAACTGAGATTTGCTAGATAATTAGGAAAAAATGGTATGTCACAGAAATATCGTAAGAATTTTCCTTGGGTTTATTTTAATCCTGCCCACAGCTGGCAGCACCGAAGTTATCATCAATTTGGGACTCAGCTGTACGCGATCTGATTATAATGCCCATGTGACTCTAATGCCCATGTGATTCTAATGTCCATGGTCAGTTGGGTTTGACATTCGACATCCCTATGGGACTAGTTAGAGACCATCAGTAAATGACAAAATGTACATGGGACAATATTTTCAAATGTCAATAGCTTTAAATGACCTCAAACAACTATACATTGCAGAAATTCATAAATATTGAAAGTATCTAATGAGACAACTAAAATATGTGCAATATAGGGTATGTGACCGACCGCCTCGATTTGGTCTTACACTATATATACAAAAGTATGTGGACAGACCTTCCAATGAGTGGATTCAGCTATTTCAGCCACACCCATTGCTGACAGGTGTATAAAATTGAGCACACAGCCATGCAGTCTCCATAGCTAAAATTGGTTTGGGCTAGACCCCTTTGTTCCAGTGAAGGTCAATCTTAACACTACAGCATAAAATGATGTTCTAGATGATTCTGTGCTTCCAACTTTGTGGAAACAGTTTGGGGAAGGCCCTTTCCTGTTTCAGCATGACAATGCCCCCGTGCACAAAGCGAGGTTCATACAGAAATGTTTTTTTGAGATTGGTGTGGAAGAACTTGACTGACCTGCACAGAGCCCTGACCTCAACCCCCATCAAACACCTTTGGGAGGAATTGAAAAGCTGACTGCTTGCCAGGCCTAGCATCAGTGCTTGACCTCAGTGTTCCAACATCTAGTGGAAAGCCTTCCCAGCTGAGTGGAGGATGTTATAGAAGCAAAGGGGGGACCAACTCCATATTAATGCCCATGATTTTGTAATGAGATGTTCGACGAACAGGTGTCCACATACTTTTGGTCATGTAGTGTATGTAGCAAAATTTGAAATGTTTTTCAAATTCAAATGTCAATTTCTATTTCATACATTGGATAAAAGTAGAGACTCAGAGCTACAAATGGTATATCATACACTGCAATTGAGGAACAATGGGAAAGTAATTATGCTTTGAAAAAAAAGCTCTTTTTTGTATACGCTTATTGAGCATTGTTCAGACCCTCTTAAGCCTTTGCCCCACCCATCTCTTAGTGGATTCACATGTTAGGCCATGTGCTAAACCGAGTGAGTAAGGTAGTGTGGTAAACAACCAAATATTTCAAGACTAAAAGTGGTAAAAGTATTAGCCTACAATAAGGAAAAATCCAGGTAAAAATACATTTGATCTAGTCCTTGGCCTATATCGTAATCTGACTTTGGTGCAGGTAATATTGTTCTTCACATGACCTTCTCTGGTAAAAACACTATATCAAATAAAATCAATGTTTATTTGTCACATGCACAGGATACAAAGGTGTAAACGGTACAGTGAAATGTTTACTTACATATTTGATTAGTAGCAATATCAAAAAACAGAAAGTGTCCAGATAAAAATATTTGATCATTATCAGCTGCTTACCCAGACACACTTGTTTACATTGGATGGGTCATGCTATAACCACTCCCCAGCCACATCCAGCTAAGTGGATGGGTCACTATTGTCTAGACATGTACACATGTTCATGAAATACAGTAGATGGCCGTAATCACCCCCAGATACAACTGGCTAACTTGATGGGCCGTGTAATGTAGCTAGCTAGAATTTTTTTTTTTTACCATAATCCCAACCCATACTACTAGTAATACAAACTGATTGTCATAGCTGTAGTATGAATCTGCAGGTGGCTTCCAGACACAAGACCTGGTTAGACTGTTTCAAGTTATCTAGAAGGGTGAGTGACTGTAGCTGTACTGTTTTTTTTTTGCAGAATGAATGTACAAACGTTCCCACGTTCAAACACACAAGAGACACTCACATCAAAGCACACCTCCAAGACCCAAATCTCCACATCAAAGGATACCTCCAAGACCCAAATCTCATTCTGTCGCATTTCCTAATGAGGAGAATTGAAACTGAGGCTAAATCAGAAAGTTCAGTAAAGAGGCATTAGTATATTTATACAAATGCCATGAGAATAGTCTTTCTTTTCGATTCCTATATTTTTGAGAATTCTGGAGAACATAACTATGGGCGTACCAAATGACACCATATTCCCATGATAGTTTACTACTTTTGCCCAAAGTCAAAGGGCTAATAGGGCACTGGTCAAAGGTAGTGCACTTATATAGGGTGCCATTTTGGGACGCAGGCCTATCTACACATCACCTATTACTATTAGTATGTACAGTACAGTGCTTTAACTTCATTGATCATGCAGGAAAGAAAACAGGTTGGCGTTTGGTCTTCCTGTCTGGAGGGGAAGTAGTGAGAGCATTACTTTCTCAGTGTTTCCTCTCCCTTCCATGTCCCAAGGCGGGCAGCTGGGCAGCCTACAAAAGAGAACAGTGGGAGAAAAGAGAGCTGCTATGAGAACAGACAATAACAGCTGGTGTACAGTTCCTAATACAGTCATGGGAGTATTTTGCTTCCCAAATGAAACCCTTTTCCCTGTATAGTGCACTACTTTTGACTAGGACCCATAGGCATAGCACATTTCAGTGCATTCCGAAACTATTCACTTTTTAAAAAATTTTGTTATGTGACAGCCTTATTCTAAAATTGATTGAATAATTTCCCCCCTCATCAATTTACCCCATAATGACAAAGCAAAATGGCAACAACAAAAAACAGATGTAAACATCACATTTCCATAAGTATTCAGACCCTTTACTCAGTACTTTGTTGAAGCACCTTTGGCAGTGATTACAGCCTCGACTCTTCTTGGGCATGACGCTACAAGCATGGCAGACCTGTATTTGGGGAGATTCTCCCATTCTTCTCTGCAGATCCTCAATCTCTGTCAAGTTGGATGGGGAGAGTCACTGCACAGCTATTTTCAGGTCTCTCCAGAGATGTTCGATCTCCAAAGAGTTCAATCTTGGTTTCATCAAATCAGAGAATCTTGCCTTTTACCGAGTAGTGGCTTCTGTCTGGCCACTCTACCATGAATGCCTGATTAGTGGAGTGCTGCAAAGATAGGAGAACCTTCCAGAAGGACAACCATCACAGAGAAACGACAGAGTGACCATCGGGTTCTTGGTCACCTACCTGACCAAGGCACTTTCTCCCCCGATTGCTCAGTTTGGCCTAGGGCCAGCTCTAGGAAGAGTCTTGGTGGTTCCAAACTTCTTTCATTTAAGAATGATGGAGGCCACTGTGTCTCTGGGGACCTTCAATGCTGCATACATTTTTTGGCACCCTTCCCCAGATATGTCTCGGGGCTCTACGGGCAATTCCTTTGACCTCATGGCTTAATTTTTGCTCTGACATGCACCGTCAACTGTGTGACCTTATATAGACAGGTGTGTGCCCTTCAAAATCATGTCCAATCACTTGAAAGTACCACAGGTGGACTCCAATCATGTTGTAGAAACATCTCAAGGATGATCAATGGAAACAGGATGCACCTGAGCTAAATTTCGAGTCTCATAGCAAAGGGTCTGAATACTTATTTCTGTTTTTTCTTTATTTAATTTAAATAAATTCAAAAAAATATATATCAAAAAACCTGTTTTTGCTTTGTGTGTTTTGCACTGTATGTAGGGAATGTGCTCTGATCAAAAGTAATGTACTGAATAGAGAATAGGGTGCCATTTGGTATGCGTCCGCTGAGGGTATCAGTCATGTGTGTTGTCGTTGCGTAGCTCTTCAGGGCTGGAGGATGATGCCGATGGCTGCCTGTCTGGCCGTGTGTTGGTATGGGCTGGACTCCTGTTCCTGCTGAACTGAGCCAGTCATTCAGTAGTACTGTTATCAGCTCAGTAGGCACAGGAGGCACAGTCCTAGACTAGTCCTCGCTCTCTTCTTCAACATTTTGGAATTAAATGTTGCCTTTGGTCTTTGTTGCTGAGACACGCCCGCATCTCGGGGAGGCAAGCCTCTTTCACAGTCTTCCAATATGAATTGAGGGCCTATATTCAACCACAATGCAACAGTAACTTCTCACTGAAAGCGGTTAAGTAAGAACAGGTGGCTGTAATTCTAACATGGCTCTGATTTCTCAGAGTTCCATTCATGCATTCAGCTCCATATTAAAACACCAATAGCAAGTCAGAGGTGCTGGAGCCAAGCTGGGAAAACAGTTAGTCCCACGCCAGGAATATGGCACCTCACAGTAAGCTTATAAAAATAGAAAAAAGTGAGGTTTACGTAGGATATTAAAGTGAACAAATTTAGGTTTACTTCTGGCATTAGAGTGAAAATGTCCTCTCTATACATTTTCATCGTGCTTTGATGTGCAAGCCCATTTCCCTTCCATTAGGCTATAATAAATCAGGCTTTAGATATCGTCTCCGATGGTAATTCCTCTCTTTTAGAAGCCTTTGATAGTCATTACTCTTGTAACGGGCCCTAAATATAGCATTTTCCAGTCAGGCTCCACATGGACCTAATTTCTAATTCACACATCTGTCCTCGCTTACAGCGGCCATTTTGTTAGAGAAAGAAAATACCATAGGGCTATACCAGCTCTCCTACTGCTTCCTACCCCGCCACCGACCACACCACAATTACCTTTCCAGTCCAGTATGTTCATTCTGATCCATTGGTCGGGATACAATCAAAAGTGCGTTACAGAGCAGCACAAAGCATTGGCCATTTGAAAGCAATTTTCCTGACATTCTGCTGATGCCAGCTCAAGCTTAATCACTTTTTATTTTTAAAGTAAATTGCAATGCTCTTGGCGGCAACGCGCCTTTGATTGACTCCGGGGCCGTTGATTAGTTACGGTCTGAGCTTGTTCAACAGTTCAACGTCCAAAGATTTATTTCCGATTCCATACGCTCAAAGAAGAGATGGCGTTGAGCGATCAGGTAGTTCTTATAGCAAAGATCCACCACAGATACTGCTGTACCGAATTGGACTTGAACATATTTGTTAGTGCTGCTGGAGTTTGAAAATAAGAGGACGACGAAAAGGAGGAGGAAGAGGAAGGTAAGGAAGTGGAAGAAGACGGTCCTCCAGGGCCCATTGTCAAAGTGGCTCACTGAGCAGCAGCATTAGCAATGCCTGTCTTCCTCATTTTCATTAGCACTGTCTCCTGTGTCCCACATCCCTCCCCATCATCAGTCCACCCAGAGAGAGAGAGAGAGAGAGCTCACAGAGACAATGAAGGAGGGCGAAAAGAGAAAGAGAGGATGACGAGAGAAACTGAGAAAAGGGAGGGGAGAGAGAATAGAGAGAGGGTGACGAGAGCGACGGAGACCGAAGTAGCAGGAGAGCATAACGCTTGGCTTATTAGTAACTGCAGCACATCAAACTTAGGAGACTCTAATGTTGAATTCCCACGGAGCACGCACACTCACTCACTACTGAATCCCGACTGTACATCTCCACTCCAGCGTAGGGTATCTTCAGACATGCAGAGACAGGAGACAGGAATTTCTCTTGCATGCAAAAGTGTTCATATGGTTTACACATTGGGGGAGGAGGGAAATGGTGTCAACTTATCCTCTCATTCCACCTCTCTCCATTGTTCTCTCTTTGTCTGATTCGGTGCGTCATTCTCTCCTTAGGTGCAGAACTTAGCCACTGTGAACAAAGGAGATCAATCACTGTTCACCAATCAGCTAAGCTCTGTACCTGGTGGGAGAGTGGTCACTGCCTGACTGGTGGACACACACAGACACACCATGCACAGGGCTGCACATGGACACCCACATAGACACACATAATCCAAAAGTTTGCCCCTCCCCCCCTACATGGGGCCTCTCATCATCACCCACACAAACACACCCTGTCAGATCATCATGTCTTATTTGACGTTATTATTGCAAGCGGCTGAGCGGTGGAGCCTCCGGTTGTCATAGCAGCTGGCAGGGTCTGGCATGGGTGGTAATCCCTGGCAATGTGATTTTATCTTAAGTCACAAATCAGCACGCCAGGAACCCTCCCAAAGCAGACATGAAAGACCAGGATACTCTCTCTCTTTCTTTTCCTCTCTCTTCTTCTCTTTCTCCCATTCTCTCTCTTTTCTTCTCTTTATCCCTAGCTCAGTTGTGCCAGGAACCCTCAGAATCCTGACATTAAAGGCGAGACCTGTCAATCCTCGCTCTCCCTTTCTCTCACACCGTCTCTCCCTTTTCCCCCCCAGCGTCATCACACCAGTAACCATTGCAGCCTAGACATGAAAGGCCAAACCTGTGGCGTTCTCTCTCTCACTCTCCCTCTCCTATCCCCCTCTACCATTCGCTATGCTCCGCTACACCGGCGATATGCCCCTCAGTAAGCGGATCAGGAGGGATTCCACAGAGAGAGAGAGAGAGAGGGGGTGAGAAAGAAGGAAAGCTTGGACTGGCCGTCTTGTTATTGACGGACAGGGAGACATGTTATTGTGGACAGTGACAGAGAGCCACTGTGACAGGAGGCTGACGGACTGTGGCCTCAGCAGAGTGTGCGTGCGCACGTGTAAAGTGATTTGTCAGAGTAGACAGACAGAGCGCTCGCCTGGAAAACCTTTCTCCTCCCCTCTGCACACACATAAAGCTGTCCTCTGTGTTTGTGTGGATGAAAGCACCCTTCCCGTCCTGCTCTTGCTTGGCCACGGCCTGATAAAGGATGTATCTATCTGTGTGGTGAGGCCTGTATGTCTCTCTGCTTGTATTTAGCAGCACCTCCGAAAACAACCGCCTCTCACATATACAGTGGATTTGGAAAGTATTCAGACCCCTTGACTTTTTCCACATTTACGTTACAGCCTTATTCTAAAATTGATCAAATCGTTTTTTTCCTCAGCAATCTACACACAATACCCCATGATGACAAAGCAAAAACAGGTTTTAAGATTATATATATATATTTTTTTACAAATAAAAACAGAAATACCTTATTTATATAAGTATTCAGACCCTTTGCCGTAAGACTCCAAATTGAGATCAGGTGCATCCTGTTTCCATTTTTTCATCCTTGAGATGTTTCTACAACTTGATTGGAGTCCACCTGTGGTAAATTCAATTGATTGGACATGACTTGGAAGTGGGCTAGGTAGCCTGAATGGCCCGTGCTTTCTTAGGACAAGTTCTAGTGTTCCTGCTCTACTCCTTTAAAGAGACCCGTCCTCACTCCTTCTCCCTCTCGGTCTGAATCATAAATCTCTCTTCTATTCTCCTCGTTGGGAGGGAAGAAACAAATAAGACCCTTGCTGTTATGAGAAGCCGGACACCACCTTCCCTCCCAGTGGGTGACAGTGCAGTTACAAACACACACACACACACACACAGAGGAATTTCAGGGTAAACACAGTAAAAAGCTGCACAGGGCTAACCGGAGACACAGTCCTCTCTCTCTCTCCTTCTCTACTGTCTGTTTGTTTGAGGAACACATTCCCAAATTCCTGCCCTGACAAACACATCCTGACGGCGCTCCTGAGAAACCACAGAAAAGGCAGCGTTCTGAGCTCTCTCTCTCTCACACACACACACACACACACACACACACACACACACACACACACACACACACACACACACACACACACACACACACACACACACACACACACAGAGAGAGAGCTCAAGGAGGAATGTGTGAGAGAGGTGGCCAAGTCACTACACCCAGAAACAAAGAGTCCTTTTACAGTAGCACTCCGAAACAAGACCCATTACACACATCTAAACGTGGCAGAGGAGCTAGAGAAAACATAGCACTGAAGAGGAAGTATATGTCTGCCCACTATCTACCATACTGAGGCTAGAGATAATACAAAATAGTTTCAGAGCAATATGATCCCACTTTAACCAGGGCATAATCAACAAGGGACCATTATCACTTTTAACATAATAATGTTCAGAAACAAATGGTACCTATAATTTTGAGACGGCACAGCAGGGTGGGTCAGTACCTTTTCTGTGCCACCTCATAGGACCATCTCCTCTACCACTCTGCGAGCTGATTGGTCCATTTCGTTCTGGACCAATGAGAGGCAGCGCCTGGCCAGAGCCTGTTGTCTAGAGTCCTCTTGAATCATCAGCTCCCCGTACAGATAAACACCCATGGCCTGGAGAGACAACACACACAAATACATTCAGCCTAACATACAGATACACACCCACAACATGCTTTTGCACAAGAGTCTGTGTTGTGTGAGAGAGAGAGGCAGCGTGTGTGTGAGTGTTACCTGGTCGTGTATGAGGAAGTGCTCCACATCTCCATAAGCCTGAGCGTATTTGTGTTTGATCACCAGCTCACACCAGCGATGCCTCACCTGAAACACACATATTGGAAGAGCTCATGATAGGAGACATACAAAACATTTTAGACGGGCAAGCTCTCCCTCTCTCTCACACACTCACTCTCTCTGCATGTGTGTGTGCGTGCGTGTGTAGGATGGTGCCTGGCCTTTCTCCCAGAGGATCAATGGGAGCTCTGTTACCACGGTGACCGGAGAGATCAGAGACTGGCTCTGTCCCCGCCTCCATCATCATCCCTCCTCATGTTTTTGCGTGTGTGTGTTCTAGCCTTACGCTGTTATTCTACTAGCCTCGTGACGGGAGTGATTTGTGATTTAATGCTACGAGGGGGGGGGTTCTCCTAGACGATAAATTCACCTAGTTGGAAGCAGCAATACTGAGGATTATTTGTCCTTCTTATGTCTCGCTTGAGGATTCACACACCCACACAGATGTATGGACAGACACACACATGCGCACACACTCTGTTTTCCCTTCCACCTGGTGTGGGGGCGTGAGAAGCAGAGCCGGGCAACGCTCCTTTGATAACAGCATCTCTGAACGCTCCCTTTACCTCTGCAGCCTTCTGAATAAACATGAGCTTCGTAGGCCTCAGATGACCCCTACCTCTCTCTCTCTTATAATATAAACCGGGAATTGATTGAAAGTTCCAGGAATTTTGCAACCGTAGTAACATCACATCACTTACTGCCATTTCAGTGTTTTTCCCCTCTCTTACCTGCTCTTTTCCCCACCTTGCTCTTTCAATAGGTCCAGCAGCATTTGCTTTTTCAGATCCCAACCTCTTCGTGTCTCTCATTTTTGCAATCAATCAATCCTGCTCGTGACATCCTGGATATGTGTGTGTGTGTGTGGTGTAATAAATGTAGGAATGTCCTGTATAATTGGTGCGTCTCCCCTCAAGAGAGAGACAGAGGCCCAGTGAGGGGGGTAAGAAGGGGGTGAGAGGGGCACCAGGCAGCTGGCTACCCCCAGGGCTCTCCCCAGGAATGCAACCCAGCACAGAGAGCAGCTGCTGGGGCTGCGCGGGGCAGCAGAGCAGGGTGGCCTGGAGGGCATTCAAAGAGATACGCACATTAATTACAATACATGTTGGCCTAAACATGCTGATCATGTTCCTTCCCTGCACTGTAAAGGGGTTGCTGTGAATTTGACAGTAACTTACAGGCAGCTAATTGGCAAGTAATTTACTGTATTTCGTATTGCAGTAATGTAAATATGGTATCAAAGCAAGTACTATGTAATGACACAGTACAATATCGTAGAATTGACTGTATTAATTACACTGTAAAAAAGTCAATCCTACCGTAATTGCAGTGTATTAATGAATGAATGGATGAATGAAAAATTCATTGACGGGAGTGAGGTTTGTATTTCAATGCATTGTTATTGTAATTACAGGGGATTGGTGCAAGCAGGATGGCTGCAAGATAATGTGTTTACATATCACAGCATATCAATGAATATTTAGTGTTTTATATCCCTTCCATTTCTAAAGGCCATACCACCCTGCATACCACTGCTGGCTTGCTTCTAAAGCTAAGCAGGGTTGGTCCTGGTCAGTCCATGGGAGACCAGATGCTGCTGGAAGTGGTGTTGGAGGGCCAGTAGGAAGCACTCTTTCCTCTGGTCTAAAAAAATATCCCAATGCCCCAGGGCAGTGATTGGGGACACCCCCCTGTGTAGGGTGCTGTCTTTCAGTTGGGACGTTAAAACACTCTCTGAGGTCATTAAAGATCCCATGGCACTTATCGTAGGGGTGTTAACCCTGGTGTCCTGGCTAAATTCCCAATCTGGCCCTCAAACCATCATGGTCACCTAATAATCCCCAGTTTACAATAGGCTCATTCATCCCCCTCCTCTCCCCTGTAACTATTCCCCAGGTTATTGCTGTAAATGAGAACATGTTCTCTGTCAACTTACATGGAAAAATAAACAAGGCTTCCATACTGGGAGAGACTACAAGGCGAAAATGCTCAACCATTTAAGGTTCAAGACTTAATGCCAATCTGTCTCCTATACATTTTAAATTGGTAAAAGCACTATTACCAATGGCTGCAACAAATATAGCCACTTACAAGGCACGCCAACAATACCATGCACCCATTAGTGGTCAAAAGGTTGTTGGTGCTTCAAAAATACAGTACGGTACTGTATTCTGCGGGATGGAATTACAGTACCATTCAAAATACAGTGATCCTTTCCCCGCCCACACAATTTTACCACAATGCACCATCATTTACATTATACTACAGTAAAACATTTTCACAGTATTTTATTGTTGATAATATCCAAAATGTGTTAATAAATTACAGTTTTCCATTATAGTCTGGTAAAAGGTTACTGTATGTCTAAATTCTTTTTAAACAGAGTAAAACGTCTTTATGAAACGTAGATGCCAACCCTGCAGTTCTCTGTCTATCTGTCTTTTTCTCTCTCTCTGTCGTCCTCCTCCTGCTCGGCTTCTACACATGAGGAGTGTCTTTGGTGTGGTTTGGTGTAACAGACTCCTTTCCTCTCTGACAGGACCCTTCAACCTAGCGTGGGCATTAGGGCCTTTTGTGGTACAATGTGCCCTGTATGCTTGACCGACAAATGGCCCACACACACACACACACGTACGCACGCACGCATAAGCACCAACCCACACATCACGAGACACACATGAAAGGAAGCGAGCCACAGTCACGCATTCACTCTCATACATGCACACACATACTGTACTCATACAGTACACTGCCACATGCAGTCACACACATAACACACACACACACACGGGTCGTTCCACCTCAAAAACCACAATAGGATTTCGACATCCACAATCTCAAATTGTTCTGCTATGATTTCTGTTGTTAGAAACGGGTAAGATTGGCATTTTTGCAACATGATTTTTTGTTGAAATATAATTAGAAATTAAGCTAATTGATTGCAACCAAACTGGCAATTTTCTCTTATAGTACCTAACATCTGATTTGGACCAAGCTTTTCTCTAAAAATGAGTTAAAACATGAGAAATTCTAAGAAATGGTCAAAAGCCCACCACGGGCCCCCCACACCAATCCCACCCCAACAATGAGTATATAGCATCAGTTGTCTATGTTTGACAAGTAGCATGGAGCTGCGGCTCAGAGTATTGCTTCTTCATACTATGTAATGTATTCTCAGTGTATTTGGTGATGTTTTTATCCCCTGTTCAGAGAAATTAGTCATTGAAGTTGTTTGGGTTATGTACCATCCTACATCCGTGGGTAGCTTTTGACCATGTCTTACTTATTGTTAGAAAAAAGTTTGGTCATAATCAGATGTTAGGTACTATATTTATTGAATATTATATGAATCGTATAAATAAAAATGGCCAATTTGGGTGCAATCAAATTAGTTTAATTTCTCAAAGATCAAATTGTATTTCAAATAAATAATGTCGCAGTAATGCTTATCTAACTACAGAAACGACTTCAGAACAATCTGAGATGGTGGGTGTCATGACTTGCTGAAATGAAATGGAATGACCCACATGCGTTGAAGCCAGTGCTCGCACGCTATCCTTCACACTACATTAAATGCTCACGCACATCTCACACACATTCTACACCATTCAAATGGAAGGACGGAGCACTAACCATAACAGACAGCACATCAAGCGTGATGAATTCGCACACTTTTAACCAGCTACACCTCCATGAAGTAAACACTGCTAACCCAACATAACAGGAGAGAAGTGATGCTGCACTTAAGCTTTTATTTATTTAACCTTTCAAACACATTGATCCTTCATTTTGTGGAAAGGTTGGAGGGTAAGAAAGAAAAAGCATTGGAGGAATGGCTGGACACACGTGCGCATGTGTCTGTGTGACCACTTTTAGGGACCATTTTGTTTTTTCCCCTGGTATTTTACATCTCTGTTGGCCTCCTAACCCCAGCCAGACTGTAGAGGCCTAGACAGAGACCTTCTCATGTTGAACCACTGAAGGCCAGCCAAGTACTGTACACTCACATCCTTTACAGTCTTTTATTCTTACACCCAATTGATTCTTAGAAGTGAAGCACATTCTCAGTAGGAAGTCTTTCATTCCTGGCTGAAGATTTTCATTGTTTTAATAGGTCCCAAACAAAAGATGCTCAGTTCTGTTCAACTAAAACGTAATGGTGTTGATAATGTAGCCCTACAATACATACTGTACAGTATACTGAACATTTCACAGCACCAAACACTAACTGCATGACTACCGGAAATGAACTAACATCTGAGCTAAACATAAATTATTGATTTCTCCTTCCAAAAAGGTCATATACAGTAATGACTATGGCTTCATATAAGAGGGGGAAAAATGTATCAACTAATTCTTTTCAAGACAGGGCATGTGTTAAAGACAGCTTAAGTTGTTTAGTTTCCAGCCTTACCACAGCTGTGCTTACTCTGACTGCTGCACTTAATGCTAGAGTACAGTAAAGCCCCTACACACACACACACACATAACTCCCACCACAACCCCCCACACACCTTATCCTACGCATAAACACCATTAAAGTGTATAGTTAGCGAACACACTTTTGTACATCGCGCTGTAACGTACAATTGACCTTATTTTAGCTCCCCAAAAACGTAATACTTCCAGGTCAACTGTAATATGAATACCATTGTAAAGCACAATTTCTACCCCTTTCCAGCCAAATCAATGACAAGACCTTCATGCTGCCCGTCTTTGCATTATTGAAGAAGGCAATGAGCTCCGTCGGGTCTTTAAAAAAAATGACGGGTGGAGAAGTGAAACCTACTGCGTCCCAGCTAGCACAGTGGATCTGGGCCGATTCCGGCTGAGAGTTGGGGCACTCAGCTGACAGTCAGACTCGGGCTAACGTCATGTGGCCGGTGATAGTTATCTGGCCCAAATGTATTACTTGGGGTTCGGGCTTGATACCGGTGATAGTTATCTGGCCCAAATGTATTACTTGGGGCTCGGGCCAATTGGGGCTGCTCTCTGGAAGATGATTGCACGGGCTGCTTTATATAATTAACATTTAATTACTTATTTTTCCAAATTTTTTCATTGTTTCTGTGATCCAAAAAATACAATTAACATTTAAATGAAATTCTTTAAGAGTCCTGTGTAGTATTTTAGTATTTTGTATTTCCTTGGTGCAAGGCAATTGAAAAGCATTAAAAACTTTGTGGATGGAACCTCCCAAATGGCGCAGTAGTCTATGACACTGCATCGCAATGCAAACTTAGGGGTTTTGTCCTGTTGGAAAGTGAACCTTCGCCCCAGTCTGAGGTCCTGAGGGCTCTGGATCAGGTTTTTGTCAAGGATCTCTCTGTACTTTGCTCTGTTCCTCTTTCCCTCCATCCTAACAAGTCTCACATTCCCTGCCAAAGAAAAACATCCCCGCAGCATGATGCTGTCACCACCATGCTTCATCGTAGGGATGGTGCCAGGTTTCATCCAGACGTGTCGCTTGGCATTCAGGCGAAAGAGTTCAATCTTGGTTTCATCAGACTAGAGAATCTTGTTTCTCATGGTCTGAGAGTCCTTAAGTGCCTTTTGGCAAACTCCAAGAGGGCTGTCATGTGCCCTTTACTGAGGAGTGGCTTCCGACTGGCCACTCTACCATAAAAGCCTGATTTGTGAAGTGCTGCAGAGATGGTTGTCCTTCTGGAAGTTTCTCCCATCTCCACAGAGGACCTCTGGAGCTCTGTCAGAGTGACCATCGGGTTCTTTGTCACCTCCCTGACCAAGGAGGACATGAACTGTTCAGAGGAGACTGCGTGAATCAGGCTTCATGGTCAAATTGCTTCAAAGAAACCACTACTATTTTATTAAACTAGGCAAGTCAGTTAAGAACAAATTCTTGTCAGCTCAGGGATTTGATCTAGCAACCTTTCAGATACTGGCCCAATGCTCTAACCAGTAGGTGACCTGCCGCCCCAAAGGACAACAATAAAATAAGAGTCTTTCTTGGGTCAACAAACACGAGCAAAGGACATTAGACCGGTGGAAATCTGTCCTTTGGTCTGATGAGTCCAAATGTGAGATTTTTGGTTCCAACCGCATAGGTGAACGGATGCAAATAGTCTGGATAGCCATTTGATTAGATGTTCACGAGTCTTATGGCTTGGGGGTAGAAGCTGTTTAGAAGCCTCTTGGACCTAGACTTGGCGCTCTGGTACCGCTTGCTGTGTGGTAGCAGAGTGAACAGTCTATGACTGGGGTGGCTGGAGTCTGACAATTTTTAGGGCCTTCCTCTGACACCGCCTGGAATAGAGGTCCTGGATGGCAGGAAGCTTGGCCCCAGTGATGTACTGGACCGTACGCATTACCCTCTGTAGTGCCTTGCGGTCGGAGGCCGAGCAGTTGCCATACCAGGCAGTTATGCAACCAGTCAGGATGCTCGCGATGGTGCAGCTGTAGAACCTTTTGAGGATCTGAGGACCCATGCCAAATATTTTCAGTCTCCTGAGGGGAAAAAGGTTCTGTTGTGCCCTCTTCATGACTGTCTCGGTGTGCTTGGACAATGTTAGTTTGTTGGTGATGTGGGCACCAAGGAACTTGAAGCTCTCAACCTGCTCCACTACAGCCCTGTCAATATGAATGGTGATGTGCTCGGTCCTCCTTTTCCTCGGCCCACAATCATCTCCTTTGTCTTGATCCCATTGAGGGAGAGGTTGATGTCCTGGCATCACACGGCCAGGTCTCTGACCTCCTTCCTATAGGCTGTCTCTTTGTTTTCGGTGATCAGGCCTACCACTGTTGTGTCATCAGCAAACTTAATGATGGTGTTGGAGTCGTACCTGGCTGTGCAGTCATGAGTGAACAGGGAGTACAGGAGGGGACTGAGCACTCATCCCTGAGGGACCCTGTGTTGAGGATCAGCGTGGCGGATGTGTTGTTACCTACCCTTACTACCTGGGGGCGTCCTGTCAGGAAGTCCAGGATCCAGTTGCAGAGGGAGGTGTTTAGTCCCAGGGTCCTTAGCTTATTGATGAGCTTTGAGGGCACTATGGTGTTGAACACTGAGCTGTAGTCAATGAATAGCACTCTCACAGAAGTGTTCCTTTTGTCCAGGTGGGAAAGGGCAGTGTGGAGTGCAATAGAGATTGCATCATCTGTGGATCTGTTAGGGTGATATGCAAATTGGACTGGGTCTATAGTTTCTGGGATAATGGTTTTGATGTGAGCCATGACCAGCCTTTCAAAGCACTTCATAGCTACAGACATGAGTGCTTCGGGTCGGCAGTCATTTAGGCAGGTTACCTTAGTGTTCTTGGGCACAGGGACTATGGTGGTCTGCTTAAAACATTTAGGTTTTACAGACTCGCACAGTGAGAGGTTGAAAATGTCAGCACATGCTCGGAGTACATGTCCTGGTAATCCGTCTGGCCCTGCACCCTTGTGAATGTTGACCTGTCTAAAGGTCTTACTCACATTGGCTGCGAAGAGCGTGATCACACAGTCGTCCGGAACAGCTGGTGCTCTCATGCATGTTTCAGTGTTATTTGCCTCGAAGCGAGCATAGAAGTAGTTTAGCTCGTCTGGTAGGCTCATGTCACTGGGCAGCTCTCGGCTGTGCTTCCCTTTGTAGTCTGCAATGGTTTGCAAGCCCTGCCACATCCGATGAGCGTCAGAGCCAGTGTAGTACAATTCAATCTTAGTCCTGTTTTAACACTGTGTCTGTTTAATGGTTCGTTGGAGGGAATAGCGTGATTTCTTATTAGCTTCCGGGTTAGAGTCCCGTTCCTTGCTCTAGTCTTTAGCTCAGTGCAAATGTTGCCTCTAATCCATGGCTTCTGGTTGGGGTATGTACAGTTGAAGTCTGAAGTTTACATACACTTAGGTTGGAGTCATTAAAACTCGTTTTTCAACCACTCCACAAATTTCTTGTTCACAAACTATAGTTTTGGCAAGTCGGTTAGGACATCTACTTTTTGCATGACACAAGTAATTTTTCCAAAAATGGTTTACAGACAGATTATTTCACTTATAATTCACTGTATCACAATTCCAGTGGGTCAGAAGTCTAAGTTGACTGTGCCTTTAAACAGCTTGGAAAATTCCAGAAAATGATCTCATGGCTTTAGAAGCTTCTGATAGGCTAATTGACAGAAACAAACATCTTTCTGGTAAGAAGAGGGGCGGGGGCGTATGCCTTATGGCTAACGTGACATGGTGTGTTGAAAGAAACATACAGGAACTCAAATCCTTCTGTTCACCTGATTTAGAATTCCTCACAATCAAATGTAGACCGCATTATCTACCAAGAGAATTCTCTTCGATTATAATCACAACTGTGATTATATATCCCCCCCAAGCAGACACATCGATGGCTCTGAACGAACTTTATTTAACTCTCTGCAAACTGGAAACGATTTATCCGGAGGCTGCATTCATTGTAGCTGGGGATTTTAACAAGGCTAATCTGAAAACAAGACTCCCTAAATTTTATCAGCATATCGATTGCGCAACCAGGGGTGGAAAGACCTTGGATCATTGTTACTCTAACTTCCGCGACGCATATAAGGCCCTGCCCCGCCCCCCTTTCAGAAAAGCTGACCACGACTCCATTTTGTTGATCCCTGCCTACAGACAGAAACTAAAACAAGAGGCTCCCACGCTGAGGTCTGTCCAACGCTGGTCCGACCAAGCTGACTCAACACTCCAAGAATGCTTCCATCACGTGGACTGGGACATGTTTCATATTGCGTCAGAAAACAATATTGACGAATACGCTGATTCGGTGTGCGAGTTCATTAGAACGTGCGTTGAAGATGTCGTTCCCATAGCAACGATTAAAACATTCCCAAACCAGAAACCGTGGATTGATGGCAGCATTCGTGTGGAACTGAAAGCGCGAACCACTGCTTTTAATCAGGGCAAGGTGTCTGGTAACATGACCGAATACAAACAGTGCAGCTATTCCCTCCGCAAGGCTATCAAACAAGCTAAGCGTCAGTACAGAGACAAAGTAGAATCTCAATTCAACGGCTCAGTCACAAGAGGCATGTGGCAGGGTCTACAGTCAATCACGGACTACAGGAAGAAATCCAGCCCAGTCACGGACCAGGATGTCTTGCTCCCAGGCAGACTAAATAACTTTTTTGCCCGCTTTGAGGACAATACAGTGCCACTGACACGGCCTGCAACGAAAACATGCGGTCTCTCCTTCACTGCAGCCGAGGTGAGTAAAACATTTAAACGTGTTAACCCTCGCAAGGCTGCAGGCCCAGACGGCATCCCCAGCCGCGCCCTCAGAGCATGCGCAGACCAGCTGGCCGGTGTGTTTACGGACATATTCAATCTATCCCTATACCAGTCTGCTGTTCCCACATGCTTCAAGAGGGCCACCATTGTTCCTGTTCCCAAGAAAGCTAAGGTAACTGAGCTAAACGACTACCGCCCCGTAGCACTCACATCCGTCATCATGAAGTGCTTTGAGAGACTAGTCAAGGACCATATCACCTCCACCCTACCCGACACCCTAGACCCACTCCAATTTGCTTACCGCCCAAATAGGTCCACAGACGATGCAATCTCAACCACACTGCACACTGCCCTAACCCATCTGGACAAGAGGAATACCTATGTGAGAATGCTGTTCATCGACTACAGCTCGGCATTCAACACCATAGTACCCTCCAAGCTCGTCATCAAGCTCGAGACCCTGGGTCTCGACCCCGCCCTGTGCAACTGGGTACTGGACTTCCTGACGGGCCGCCCCCAGGTGGTGAGGGTAGGCAACAACATCTCCTCCCCGCTGATCCTCAACACTGGGGCCCCACAAGGGTGCGTTCTGAGCCCTCTCCTGTACTCCCTGTTCACCCACGACTGCGTGGCCACGCACGCCTCCAACTCAATCATCAAGTTTGCGGACGACACAACAGGGGTAGGCTTGATTACCAACAACGACGAGACGGCCTACAGGGAGGAGGTGAGGGCCCTCGGAGTGTGGTGTCAGGAAAATAACCTCACACTCAACGTCAACAAAACTAAGGAGATGATTTTGGCATTCAGGAAACAGCAGAGGGAACACCCCCCTATCCACATCGATGGAACAGTAGTGGAGAGGGTAGCAAGTTTTAAGTTCCTCGGCATACACATCACAGACAAACTGAATTGGTCCACTCACACAGACAGCATCGTGTCTGTGAGAAGCTCACGGTGTCCCTCACACACACACACACACACACAGAAGAAGAGCGCCTCTTCAACCTCAGGAGGCTGAAGAAATTCGTCTTGTCACCAAAAGCACTCACAAACTTCTACAGATGCACAATCGAGAGCATCCTGTCGGGCTGTATCACCGCCTGGTACGGCAACTGCTCCGCCCTCAACCGTAAGGCTCTCCAGAGGGTAGTGAGGTCTGCACAACGCATCACCGGGGGCAAACTACCTGCCCTCCAGGACACCTACACCACCCGATGTTACAGGAAGGCCATAAAGATCATCAAGGACATCAACCACCCGAGCCACTGCCTGTTCACCCCGCTATCATCCAGACTGTTAAACAGCCACCACTAACATTGAGTGGCTGCTGCCAACACACTGACAATGACACTGACTCAACTCCAGCCACTTTAATTTTGGGAATTGATAGGAAATGATGTAAATATATCACTAGCCACTTTAAACAATGCTACCTTATATAATGTTACTTACCCTACATTATTCATCTCATATGTATACGTATATACTGTACTCTATATCATCGACTGCATCCTTATGTAATACATGTATCACTAGCCACTTTAACTATGCCACTTTGTTTACATACTCATCTCATATGTATATACTGTACTCGATATCATCTACTGTATCTTGCCTATGCTGCTCTGTACCATCACTCATTCATATATCCTTATGTATATATTCTTTATCCCCTTACACTGTGTATAAGACAGTAGTTTTGGAATTGTTAGTTAGATTACTTGTTGGTTATTACTGCAGTCGGAACTAGAAGCACAAGCATTTCGCTACACTCGCATTAACATCTGCTAACCATGTGTATGTGACAAATAAAATTAGATTTTGATTTGATTTGATTTGACATCATTTGAGTCAATTGGAGGTGTACCTGTGGATGTATTTCAAGGCCTACCTTCAAACTCAGTGTCTCTTTGCTTGACATCATGGGAAAATCAAAGGAAATCAGCCAAGACTTCAGAAAAATAATTGTTGACCTCCACAAGTCTGGTTCATACTTGGGAGTAATTTCCAAATGCCTGAAGGTACCATGTTCATCTGTACAAACAATAGTACACAAGTATAAACCCCATGGGACTATGCAGCCGTCATACCGCTCAGGAAGAAGACACGTTCTGTCTCCTAGAGATGAACGTACTTTGGTGCGAAAAGTGCAAATCAATCCCAGAACAACAGCAAAGGACCTTGTGAAGATGCTGGAGGAAACAGGTACAAAAGTATCTATATCCACAGTAAAACGAGTCCTATATCAACATAACCTGAAAGGCCGCTCAGCAAGGAAGAAGCCACTGCTCCAAAACCGCCTTTAAAAAACCCAGACTACGGTTTGCAACTGCACATGGGGACAAAGATCATACTTTTTGGAGAAATGTTCTCTGGTCTGATGAAACAAAATAGAACTGTTTGGCCATAATGACCATCGTTATGTTTGGAGGAAAAAGGGGGAGACTTATAAGCCAAAGAACACCATCCCAACCGTGAAGCAAGGGGGTGGCAGCGTCATGTTGTGGGGGAGCTTTGCTGCAGGAGTGACTGGTGCACTTCACAAAATAGATGGCATCATAAGGTGGGAAAATTATGTGGATATATTGAAGCAACATCTCAAGACAGTCAGGAAGTTAAAGCTTGGTCGCAAATGGGTCTTCCAAATGGACAATGACCCCAAGGATACTTCCAAAGTTGTGGCAAAATGGCTTAAGGGACAACAAAGTCAAGGTATTGGAGAGTCCATCACAAAGCCCTGACCTCAATCCTATAGAACATTTGTGGGCAGAACTGAAAAGGCGTGTGCGAGCAAGGAGGCCTACAATCCTGACTCAGTTACACCAGCTCTGTCAGGAGGAATGGGCCAATATTCACACAACTTATTGTATTGTGGGAAGCTTGTGGACGGCTACCCGAAACATTTGACCCAAGTTAAACAATTTATAAGCAATGCTACCAAATACTAATCGAGTGTATGTAAACTTCTGACCCATTATGAATGTGATGAAAGAAATAAAAGCTGAAATAAATTATTATTATTCTGACATTTCACATTCTTAAAATAAAGTGGTGATCCTAACTGACATAAGGACTTTTTACTAGGATTAAATGTCAGGAAATATGAAAAACGGAGTTTAAATCTATTTGGCTAAGGTGTATGTAAACTTCCGACTTCAACTACAAGTACGGTCACATCAATGCACTTATTGATGAAGCCAATGACTGGTGTGGTGTACTTCTCAATGCCATAGGAAGAATCCCAGAACATATTCCAGTCTGTGCAAGCAAAACAGTCCTGTAGCTTATCATCTGCCTCATCGGACCACTTTTTTATTGACAGAGTCACTGGTGCTTCCTGCTTTAATTTTTGCTTGTACGCCGTAATAAGAAGAATAGAATTATGGTCAGATTTGCCAAATGGAGGGCGAGGGAGAGCTTTGTACGCGTCTCTGTGTGTGGAATATAGGTGGTCTAGAGTTTTTTCCCTCTGGTTGCACATTTTACATGCTGGTAGAAATGAGGTAAAACGGATTTAAGTTTCTCAGCATCAAAGTCCCCGGGCCACTAGGAGCACCGCCTCTGGATGAGCGTTTTCCTGTTTGCTTATGGCAGTATACAGCTCATTGAGTGTGGTCTTAGTGCTCGAGTCGGTCTGTGGTGGAATGTAGACAGCTACGAAAAATACAGATGAAAACTCTCTAGATAGATACAGCGTATAACCAGCCAGCTGTATGTTAATAATGTCGTTGTTCAGCCACGACTCCGTGAAGCACAAGATATTACAGTTTTTAATGTTCCGTTGGTAGTTTAATCTTCCTCGTAGGTCGTTGATTTTATTTTCCAATGATTGCATGTTAGCTAGTAGAACGGAAGGCAGGGGGGGTTTATTCGATTGCCTACAAATTCTCAGAAGGCAGCCCGACCGCCGTCCTCTTTTTCTCTGTTGTCTCTTCACGCAAATGACAGGGATTTGGGCCTGTTCCCGGAAAAGCAGTATGTCGTTCACGTCGGGCTCGTCAGACTCGTTAATAGGGAAAAAAAACCTTCTGCCAGTTCGTGGTGAGTAATCGCTGTTCTGATGTCCTGAAGTTATTTTCGGTCATAAGAGATGGAAGCAGCAGTGTAATGTACAAAATAAGCTAAAATAAAAAATATAAAACACAATTGGTTAGGAGCATGTAAAACGTCAGCCATCTTCTCCGGCGCTGTCTAAATTGAGATGGTTTGGGATGAGTTGGACCGCAGAGTGAAGGAAAAGCAGCCAACAAGTGCTCAGCATGTGGGAACTCCTTCAAGACTGTTGGAAAATAATTCCAGGTGAAGCTGGTTGAGAGAATGATTCCATATGTGTTATTTCATAGTTTTGTTGTCTTCACTATTATTCTATTATGTAGAAAATAGTAAAAAAAAATCTGAAAAACTCTCGAATGAGTAGGTGTGTCCAAACTTATGACTGGTACAGTATGTATTATTTTAAATATATATATTCGTAAATATATTATTGTCCCCTAACCCTGGAGTAAACTACATCAATACTTAGGCGTCTACTTCCAGCTTATACATACTATATCCACTTGTGTGTGGAGTGTTACCTCAGCGTCCTGCTTCGGTAGATCGTAGGTTCTCTTGATCGTACGTAGTGATGTCACACTTAGCTCCGCCTCCTCCAGCAGAATCTCCAATAGCAACACCAGCTGCTCCGGCATCACCTAGGCAACGTAAATAGAAAGGAGGGGTTATTTGTGGGTCTCAACATTTGTGGGTCTCAACATGATCGACAACATCAGTATGATTTACTTGACTTCATTTTGTTTGAGGGGTATTTTATGAATAACAATATCAGTCTCTATTCAGCAAACAGTCTGTTTGGATGGGTTATGAAGAGTGACAAAAAGAGAAACTCGTAAAAAAAAAAAAAAGTTAAGTTAAATCTGCAAAATATTAAGATAATGCCAAGGCAAATGTTCAGAATATAAGGGAAACGGTGGGGGAATGTTTAGCGTTTGAAGTGGAGCGGTGACGGAGGGAGGCAGATCAGTTATTCTGTAGACGGAGTGAAACAAGAGAAGAAAAGAAAGATGAAGAGAGACATGATGAGTCTTGCGAACGTCTCAACAGCACACGGTCACAAAGAAGGAACTCCTTTGATTGAAGTTGTTCTCTGCTGAGGCCCAAAGCTTTTCGACTATTAAATATCATTTGATACAAAAATAAAGCAGATTTCCCATGACTGAATAGACTATTGAACAGGGGAAGACAGTAAAGAGAAGATTAAAGAAAGAATATGTTAGACACTCATTTCTACATTTGTTCTGTTGGGATAGTGCTGAGTTATGTGGTATTCTAAAAGAGAACTTCCAGAGAGACACCCCCATGGTGCTGTGAGCTGTGCCTAGCCTTGCCTGTCTCTCCCTGGGATAGACAAGACACATATTCCTCCTCTCTGGGATAAAATAAAGGCGGCTCCATAGAGACTGATGTGAAAATGGAGCAGTGTGTGTGTGTGAATATAAATGGGTGGAGGCCAAGCTGCTATTCTTACCCCATTATCACATTATGATCTGGAACTGGCTCTCCCCACACACACACACACCTTTTCTACATTAAATGTATTCTCTTTTTTTGCCTCTCCTGTGCATTCCTCCCTTTGTCAATCTTTCTTATCCACAACAAACTTTTGGTTAGGAAATACCAGGAGAACTTTTGCCCTACCAGAAAGCTCTCCATTACAAACACAGTATTTAACCATTGGTTGGTCTGAGAGAATCCCATTCAAAGCTTCAAGTCAAGCAACTACAGCCTATACACTGACAGTAAATGGATACTCTGCAAATAGATCTCTCGCTCTCTTACTGTACCTCTATCTGTCCTGTTTCTGTCTTGCTCTCCTCACCTCACTACTCCTCCATTTTGTGAGAGCTAACCATCAGGTCCCTCCATCTTGAAGGGTCTCAGAGAGGCATGATCCAGTCATAAAACCCCCAATTTCAGCCTCTCTCTCTCCCTCTCTCACAATCTGTGTGAGCGGTTCACGTGAGCTTCGTGTGTAGGGGAGAGATAGAGGATAGGTTACCCACTCTAGTGGGAAAATGCTCTCAACACCGGACTATTGGGGCTATTGTTAGTCTCAGCCCTGACCCGATCATGAGATCAAACAGTGTGTGTGTGTGTGTGTGGTGCCACCCTCGGCGCCCTCTCCAAGGGTAGGGAGTTCCCAGGCAGGGAGATCACCTTTTCCCCTCCCGATAACACACAGGCGTGCACATGCACACACATGCACGCACACACGCACGCACACAGCACCACTTAGTGAGGTAATGTGTTTGGTCTTGCTTGTCTGTTTCATACTCCTCCACATCCATCCTTCCATTCAACCTATCAAAACCCTCCACAACTCCTACTCAGAAATACACTGACGAACACTTACAAACACTACTCAGAATGGCATGAAGAGCAATGGCCATTTAAGAGAGGCTTGGTTTAAACCCTCTGTTTTCTCCCCCATATTTTCATGCTTATGTCTCCGCCCCTCTCCAAAGTGGTTACTCCAACCATGAAACTCCCCCCCCCAGCCTTGTCTAATGGTGTGTTTCTGCCTCATCAGCCTCAAACGCCTGGTCTGGACTAGGAGAACCATCATCATTATCAATCTTGCTGGAGGATGACTTGCTGTTTTGGAGGTCAGTGAAACGGGATTTAATATCCACTGATCTCAAACATACAGACTGGCGTGTTCACACACAGTGGCACATTGAATACCCCATTGTAAGAAGACATGTCTCCCGACGTCAGATGGGAGCGCCCAGAGCAATAACCACACTAACATAAGATAGTGATAATATTGTAATATATGACACCGGGAATGGAACCCACAACCCACAACCTAAAGCCATGCTTTACCAACTGAAACATGTCCAGTACTAGAACAGTAGCTGAGTGTAATAACACTCTGAAAACCTTCCTGCTATTACAGACAGACGGACGGAGAGACAGACAGAATCCTGTGATCGTTCATAACTTCCATGGCAACGACACTGGATACCACACTAAGCAACCTGTGTGTGTGTGTGTGTGTGTGTGTGTGTGTGAGGGACACCATGAGCTTCTTTATCTTTGACCTTTTCTCTCTACCTCTCCACCACTCCACTCTCTCTCAATCTTTTTCTCCCCTTTAAAACACCTCTTCTGTCATAGCTCGTTGAGAGAGAGAGAATCACTGCTATCGTGGCATCCACATAGTTCCGACGTTTAAATCATGTGGTTGTTATCAACGTTACTGCTACCAACATCTCCCGAAATATCCGTATAGGTACTAAGTCACATTGGCATTTCAATGAGCTGTATGTCTCTCCCCTGCTGTCCGTATCCCTCCCTCCTTTACAGCGGTTTGAGTGTGTGTGTCTCAGAATGCTAGTTCAGTCACAATGCATTATGGGTGATGGAGACGTGGAATCACTGTGACATTATAAAACCCAACAGTGATTTCTCAGAGGCCATTCAACCGCGTGTGTGTGTGCGCGCGCGCATGTGTGTGTGTGTTTGTGTGTGACAGACCATTCAGTCGCTCCATTGAATTTTATTTCTGTCTGACCGCAGACTCGTAAAAGCTCTCTGGCACCAGCGGCTAAACGCCTCAGCCCCCCCCCCCCCCACCCGCCTCAGGTACTAGAGTTACTCTTTCTCCATTTTTCCCTTTCCCCATTTCTAGCTTTAATGTTAGTCAATCTCTTTTGACTACCCCTCCGACCTCCACCCCTCCCCTCCTCCTTCCCTCCCCACCCTCTCATTTATCTGGCCCCTCTCAGCAAGATTTCCTCCCACATAGGGAGAGGTGACTTTATTGAATTATAGATCACATGTAAGCAGGATGCCTCTCACTGTGTGTGTGTGTGTGTGTGTGTGTGTGTGTGTGTGTGTGTGTGTGTGTGTGTGTGTGTGTGTGTGTGTGTGTTCGAGCATTCATACAATTCATTGAATGATTGGGCAAACAGTGAACAACAAGAGGGAAAGGTTCTTCTTAGTGAGTCACGTGTTTCTCTGTTGGACTTTCAGCCCGGGGAACCAGAGCCGACTCTCTGTGCTGATATCAATCTGTGCTGATGACATCACAGCTGGGTCACCTTAGAGATAGCGGATGCCTTAGAGTGATGCCCCTCATGTTTGTGATATCACTCTCTGTTCCCCTCTCCTCCGGGATGTTCTGCTTTTATCACAATCATTACATGCTCTGGGATTGAGCTGCTTAAATGCGGCGCGCATGTGTGTATGTGTGTGTCTGACATTTTATCTTGATTAGAAGGATAAACCCCCCAACACAGCTTGCAGTGTATGCTAAGCCTGATTGTGAGAAGCACACACAAAGTGTCTCATCCACAGACAAGGCTGCTGATTTATCTAGCAGGTAGGGACAGACAAGAAGGGCCTAGCAAAGAGACTCCTGCTATCAAATCAA
The DNA here is from genome assembly GCF_002021735.2 of Oncorhynchus kisutch. Lineage (NCBI taxonomy): Eukaryota > Metazoa > Chordata > Actinopteri > Salmoniformes > Salmonidae > Oncorhynchus > Oncorhynchus kisutch. Next base: position 39,606,992 of record NC_034176.2, read on the forward strand.
ATCAAATTTTATTTGTCACATACACATGGTTAGCAGATGTTAATGCGAGTGTAGCGAAATGCTTGTGCTTCTAGTTCCGACAATGCAGTAATAACCAACAAGTAATCTAACTAACAATTCCAAAACGACTGTCTTATACACAGTGTAAGGGGATAAAGAATATGTACATAAGGATATATGAATGAGTGATGGTACAGAGCAGCATAGGCAAGATACAGTAGATGGTATCGAGTACAGTATATACATATGAGATGAGTATGGAAACAAAGTGGCATAGTTAAAGTGGCTAGTGATACATGTATTACATAAGGGTACAGTCGATGATATAGAGTACAGTATATACGTATTCATATGAGTTGAATAATGTAGGGTAAGTAACATTATATAAGGTAGCATTGTTTAAAGTGGCTAGTGATATATTTACATCATTTCCCATCAATTCCCATTATTAAAGTGGCTGGAGTTGAGTCAGTGTCAGTGTGTTGGCAGCAGCCACTCAATGTTAGTGGTGGCTGTTTAACAGTCTGATGGCCTTGAGATAGAAGCTGTTTTTCAGTCTCTCGGTCCCAGCTTTGATGCACCTGTACTGACCTCGCCTTCTGGATGATAGCACTGTGAACAGGCAGTGGCTCGGGTGGTTGATGTCCTTGATGATCTTTATGGCCTTCCTGTAACATCGGGTGGTGTAGGTGTCCTGGAGGGCAGGTAGTTTGCCCCCGGTGATGCGTTGTGCAGACCTCACTACCCTCTGGAGAGCCTTATGGTTGAGGGCGGAGCAGTTGCCGTACCAGGTGGTGATACAGCCCGCCAGGATGCTCTCGATTGTGCATCTGTAGAAGTTTGTGAGTGCTTTTGGTGACAAGCCGAATTTCTTCAGCCTCCTGAGGTTGAAGAGGCGCTGCTGCGCCTTCTTCACGATGCTGTCTGTGTGAGTGGACCAATTCAGTTTGTCTGTGATGTGTATGCCGAGGAACTTAAAACTTGCTACCCTCTCCACTACTGTTCCATCGATGTGGATAGGGGGGTGTTCCCTCTGCTGTTTCCTGAAGTCCACAATCATCTCCTAAGTTTTGTTGACGTTGAGTGTGAGGTTATTTTCCTGACACCACACTCCGAGGGCCCTCACCTCCTTCCTGTAGGCCGTCTCGTCGTTGTTGGTAATCAAGCCTACCACTGTTGTGTCGTCCGCAAACTTGATGATTGAGTTGGAGGCGTGCGTGGCCACGCAGTCGTGGGTGAACAGGGAGTACAGGAGAGGGCTCAGAACGCACCCTTGTGGGGCCCCAGTGTTGAGGATCAGCGGGGAGGAGATGTTGTTGCCTACCCTCACCACCTGGGGGCGGCCCGTCAGGAAGTCCAGTACCCAGTTGCACAGGGCGGTTTCGAGACCCAGGGTCTCGAGCTTGATGACGAGCTTGGAGGGTACTATGGTGTTGAATGCCAAGCTGTAGTCAATGAACAGCATTCTCACATAGGTATTCCTCTTGTCCAGATGGGTTAGGGCAGTGTGCAGTGTGGTTGAGATTGCATCGTCTGTGGACCTATTTGGGCGGTAAGCAAATTGGAGTGGGTCTAGGGTGTCAGGTAGGGTGGAGGTGATATGGTCCTTGACTAGTCTCTCAAAGCACTTCATGATGACGGAAGTGAGTGCTACGGGGCGGTAGTCGTTTAGCTCAGTTACCTTAGCTTTCTTGGGAACAGGAACAATGGTGGCCCTCTTGAAGCATGTGGGAACAGCAGACTGGTATAGGGATTGATTGAATATGTCCGTAAACACACCGGCCAGCTGGTTTGCGCATGCTCTGAGGGCGCGGCTGGGGATGCCGTCAGGGCCTGCAGCCTTGCGAGGGTTAACACGTATAAATGTCTTACTCACCTCGGCTGCAGTGAAGGAGAGACCACATGTTTTCGTTGCAGGCCGTGTCAGTGGCACAAAAGTTATTTAGTCTGCCTGGGAGCAAGACATCCTGGTCCGTGACTGGGCTGGATTTCTTCCTGTAGTCCGTGATTGACTGTAGACCCTGCCACATGCCTCTTGTGTCTGAGCCGTTGAATTGAGATTCTACTTTGTCTCTGTACTGACGCTTAGCTTGTTTGATAGCCTTGCGGAGGGAATAGCTGCACTGTTTGTATTCGGTCATGTTACCAGACACCTTGCCCTGATTAAAAGCAGTGGTTCGCGCTTTCAGTTTCACGCGAATGCTGCCATCAATCCACGGTTTCTGGTTTGGGAATGTTTTAATCGTTGCTATGGGAACGACATCTTCAACGCACGTTCTAATGAACTCGCACACCGAATCAGCGTATTCGTCAATATTGTTATCTGACGCAATACGAAACATATCCCAGTCCACGTGATGGAAGCAGTCTTGGAGTGTGGAGTCAGCTTGGTCGGACCAGCGTTGGACAGACCTCAGCGCGGGAGCCTCTTGTTTCACTTTGGGACATTCACGACACGTACCATACACTGTCAATCCACTCCATAGACACATCGTCATCGCTCCTCTTGCACCCCAGCTGCCAAACTAACCCTGATTCAGATGACCATCCTACCCATGCTAGATTACGGAGACATCATTTATAGATTGGCAGGTAAGGGTGCTCTCGAGCGGGTAGATGTTCTTTTCCATTTGCCACCAATGCTCCTTATAGGACACATCACTGCACTCTATACTCCTCTGTAAACTGGTCATCTCCGTATACCCGTCGCATTATTTATAAAACCCTCTTAGGCCTCACTCCCCTCTATCTGAGATATCTACTGCAACCCTCATCCTCCACATACAACACCCGTTCTGCCAGTCACATTCTGTTCAAGGTCCCCAAAGCACACACATTCCTGGGTCGATCCTCTTTTCAGTTCGCTGCAGCTAACGACTGGAACGAGCTGCAACAAACACTCAAACTGGACAATTATCTCCATTTCTTCATTCATAGACTCAATCATGGACACTTACTGACAGTTGTGGCTGCTTGCGTGATGTATTGTTGTCTCTACCTTCTTGCCCTTTGTGCTGTTGTCTGTGCCCAATAATGTTTGTACCATGTTTTGTGCTGCTACCATGTTGTGTTGCTACCATGTTGTTGTCATGTTGTATTGCTACCATGCTATGTTGTCATCTTAGGTCTCTCTTTATGTAGTGTTGTGTTGTCTCTCTTGTCGTGATGTGTGTTTTGTCCTATATTTATATATATATTTTTTAATAAAGGTTAAATAAAAATAAATAAAATAGGCATCACCCCACAGCATCACACCACCATGTGTGTGTGTGTGTGTATCAAATGTGTTTCATGCGTGTTTGTGTGATCAGTGTGACCCATTGACGGTATATATGAATGGACAAAGCCATTGACCACGTCACACCATCATTCTTATGTGAAGCCTCTATAGCGCTTTGAAACCAAATGAAGTCGGTTAAGATGGCGTCTCATGGAGACATAACATGCGCCGTTTGGGATACTCCAGGAAGTGACATTGCAGCCTATGTTAATGCGAGCGTAGCGAAATGCTTGTGCTTCTAGTTCCGACAGTGCAGTAATATCTAACAAGTAATCTAACAATTCCCCAACAACTACCTAATAAACACAAATCTAAAGGGGTGAATGAGAATAAGTACATGTAAGTATATGGATGAGCGATGGCTGAGCAGCATAGGCAAGGTGGAATAGATGGTATAAAATGCAGTATATACATGTGATATGAGTAATGTAAGATATGTAAACATTATTAAAGTGGCATTATTTAGAGTGCATTGTGTAACGTGACTAGTGATCCATTTATTAAAGTGACCAGTGATCCATTTATATAAGTGGCCAGTGATTGGGTCTCAATGTAGGCAGCAGCCTCTCTGTGCTAGTGATGGCTGTTTAGCAGTCTGATGGCCTTGAGATAGAAGCTGTTTTTCACTCTCTCTGTCCCAGCTTTGATGCACCTGTACTGACCTCACCTTCTGGATGATAGCGGTGTGAAAAGGCAGTGGCTCGGGTGGTTGTTGTCCTTGATGATGTATTTGGTCTTCCTGTGACATCAGGTGCTGTAGGTGTCATGGAGGGCAGGTAGTTTGCCCCGGTGATGCGTTGTGCAGACAGCACCACCCTCTGGAGAGCCTTGCGGTTGAGGAGGGTGCAGTTGCCATACAAGGCTGTACCCGCAGGGATGCTCTCGATAGTGCATCTGTAAAAGTATGTCAGGGTTTGTGGTTGTTGCGGCTGTTGCGCAGCTGTTGCGCCTTCTTCACCACACTGTCTGTGTGGGTGGACCATTTCAGATTGTCTGTGATGTGTACGCCGAGGAACTTAAAACTACTAAACCATTTACTAAAACTATTTATGCTTTCCATTCGAAACAGTTTGAGCAGTTTGTGCATATATTATGACCACACTTTGTGACGTTTCTGTTGTTGTTGTTGGTGGTATCTTAAAATGAATTTGTTCTATTTTGAGGAAGTGTATCCTGGCTACAGCGTCTCAAAATGGACAAACAGTACTATTGGTGCTTTTTTCTCATTTTTCAAGCGAAGGTTTTTTAAGGGAGTATGAGAGCACACTCGTTTGGCTCACCTAGCTGAGTTCCGATAGGCGCCAGCCGAACCGAAGCATGCGGATACTTAACTCAAGTTGAATGCCGACCGGGGTACTGTAGATTTACATTAGCAACTAAATGATCCTCATAACTTCACATGTACGCAATGTTTTCATAATTGGTTCAAGGACATCTGGTGTATTAGAAGAAATTGTTGGTACCATGATTGTCTTTACATTTTTTACTTATTTACACGAAGATTGACCACAAAGATTGACATTTTCCATTCTCTATAATTGGGGATCCAGTTTTCTGCAAACAATGCCTGCAGTACCGCTGTCGGACTTGATCGTCCGTGGCTTCAATCAGAGGGGGCAGTCGTTTTACCCTGGAGTGGCCTCAGGACCAGGTTCCCCACACAACTGTTCTGGGAGGTACCCCCAGAGCCTCACCCATTCTCTCACCTCTCAACCCCCTGAGCTCTGTGATTGGCTAGAGCCTCCTAGGCCCACTGCCTGATTGGAGAAGAGCTACTGCGGCCCACCCTGTATAACACACAGCAGCTGAGAACACACACACACAAACACATACGAAAACCCACATATGTGAACACTAGCATCTGAAGTGTGCACCAGCTTTAATGTTCAGACTTGTAACCTTAACTGCAAGCAAAGCCTTTCAAACTACTGCCATTGGCCTACTGATACGTTTTCAGTTTTGGGGCAATTTCACAATTGTCCTTCTCACAAACCCTTTTCAAACCTCACATCCACAAACACACAGTCACACGTGCGCGCAAACCTGTGGAAGTTTCATTCATTTCTGTCACAAACCACAGTCTGCTTAACGTCTCTGCGGTGAAAGGCTCCCTCTCCTCCTTTCCTCCCTCTCTCTCCTCCTCTCTTCCCAGTGGAGAAACAAACCGGTCGGTCTTCAAAATACAGGCATGTATACAGAGATGCCTTTGACGTGGACCAGAACAAAAGAGACGCTGTGTGTGCGCGCGAGCGAGAGAGAGAGAGAGAGAGAGAGAGAGAGAGAGAGAGAAAAAGGAGGAGAATGGGTCCAGTGGTGACAAATACAAACATCTGGAGGTTAGCTTAGACAAAGAGAAGTATGAGGAAGACAAGAGAAGGAGGGGAGGAAGAGAGGAGAGTATTCAGAGCTACGCACGACCTGGTGCCGGAAAGAGGCTCAGAAAGCACCTACACACAGGTACCCACAAACATACACACACACTCAATGTATGGAACGTGTGCGCTATATAGGATAATAATAGCAAAGTTTCAAGGTTCAAGGTTTAATTTTCTCCAGCCATTTGTACTGGCTTAATCTTGACTGCAAGGTAGACCCGTGGAAGGGTGGTGTCTAAACATTATCCCTGTGAAATACAGTGACCGCCCAGCAGAAGGATACTATGGCTGTGGAGGGTGACTAAATATTATCTCAGCTACAAACGGTTCCTGGTTAAAAAAGTCATCAGGGCTAATTGGAGACGGACAAATAGTCAGTGAGGGTTCACACACACATGGGGACACACACACACACACACACACACACGGGGGCACACACACACACACACATTCGCACCCACACAGGCACCCACACACACAAAACACACAAAGTAACTTGGTCACTCAACATAAAATTGGCATGTTATCTGGTAATTTGGAGGTAATTTGACCTTGTCGTATGAGGGTTGTGTTTCAATAACACACAAAGGCATGGAAACTAAGTCCATTTGTAAATTGAAAAGGGAATTCATTGAGCTAAGAAGCTGGAGGTTAGCCACATGTTTAGAACAATAGGGGTGAAAGACACATACACTGATACGACCCCTACTGTGTAGAGATATGATCTGTCCCTATTGAAAGAAAGGCAGAGAGAGAGAGAGAGAGAGAGAGAGAGAGAGAGAGAGAGAGAGAGAGAGAGAGAGAGAGAGATATATAAAGCGAGAAAAAGACAGAGTAAGAAAGAGGGAGAGAACTGCTTGCGTGTGTGTGTGGTGTGTGTGTGGTGTGTGTGTGGTGTGTGTGTGCGTGGGATGTGTGCCTCCTGTTTGAACCCTGGCGTTTGAACTCATGTGTCTGAGCTGACGGAGGTATGTGTTCTGTGTGTGTGTGTGTGTGTGTGTGTGTGTGTGTGTGTGAGAGAGTGAGAGAGAGAGGAGAGAGAGAGGAGACAGACAGACAGACAGACAAAGGTATATCAGATAGACTAAGCCCAGATATCTGCTCACATCAAGAAAGTCACGCGCCACTGACAGACATTCTCAAAACACACACACGACTGGGAGACAGGAGCAGAGGACATCGAGAGGACAAGTCTGTCAGTTCACAATTCATAGAACACTACAGACTGAAAATATAGCTTGTCAAACTACCCTGTTGATCATACTGACTGCTGTTAAACCCCCCCCCCCCTCTCCACAATTCTACTCCAAACCTGCCATCATCAATGACAGAAAATCTAGGATGAGATCGTCTTCAATAATTGGTCATTATAACCAGGAAGTGTGAGCCCAGTCTAATAGGTATGTGAGGGTGGCTAGGGGATGATCCGGAGGGGTGGCTAGGGCCACACAGTCTGGAAGATGGAGAATTTAGCATTTTTCAAACACCTGAAACAGCTTTTCCTGCAATCGAGAGCCATAATCATTATGCTTAATTCAATCTAAAAAAACATGTATATTTTTTCTGAATATCTAAGCATAACACTTGAACTGTCCTGACCAGTGGGTCTTTTTTTAAATGAAACTAAATATGCTTTTATGCATCTTTGCTCAAATTTGGGTAAAAGATTGAAAGGAATGTGAGTCTTATTCAGTACATTTAGTTATTGCTTGCTTTTCTAAAGTCTACCAACCTTGCCAGCAGGCATGCCAGCTAAAATAGTTAGCCAAGCTAACTACTTTAACTTGATTGATAGCCTGAAATGGCTTCTTGGTAGCTAGTTATGAGGTTAGGAGATTAGGAACCTATCTGCACTAGCTAAAAGCCAACTTCATGAAATTGCTATGTGGCTAGTAGTATTACAGAGAAACAAAAACATCTGAGGGGGGCACGTTCCCCTGTGCCCCCTATGGGCATGATGCCTCTGTGCTGAGTCCCAGAGAGAAGACCAGGTAGAACTGGACTCTGATACATCATCATCAGCTCAATTCAATTCAGATGAAGACGCCATTTCCTCTATTCGTCTATATCCATCAGAGAAGTGATCCACACAGACAGAGGTTTCTCATAGCATAACATCATAATGGCACACAACCACAGCCAATTTAGCAGAGGAAAAGAACACATGATATTCTGACGGAAAAAGCACAGCCCAGCGTTCAATTCAGACTTGGATTCTATGACGTCTGGCATAATGGGTCGTGGTTTGGAATGTGCGTGTCTGTGTGTGCGTGTTTGGTTTGCTTCCAGTTTTCCAGCCTGTCTTTGACTAGAGAGCACCTGACCACAGAGGAAGCTGGGAAATGGGGTGTCCCATGTTTGATCTCTGTGTGTGGTATGTATCAATCTGGACTGTGTCCCAAACCGCGCTGTATATACCCTTTATAGCGCACTACTTTTGACCAGAACCATATGGGCCCTGCTATATCAACAAGATCTCACACTTTTACCTATTTGACTTCAGATTCCGACGTTTCTCCAAACATTACATTTGGAAGTTCCTCCAAATGTCAAATTTCGACGGTTAAGTTTGGGATAGGGTTACAACAGACGTAACTTGACAGTTACCATTCTAAATGGTAAGTTAAGGGTTAAGGTTTGGGATAGGGTAAAAAAAAAGAGCGAAAAAAAGCTGTGTGATTGAACACGTGACCCTCGGAGAGCCAGAGCTTGCGGCTTACGCCCATCCCACACTCAGATAGTAGAATTCACAAGAATGTGGTTGTGCATCAACAGTTTATCTCGTATTATGTAAAGTCACAGAGAGTCACTCAATACCCCATGTCATCAAAAACATTTCAGATTGTAAGTTAGTCTTGCGTCCAGCTATCTAAACTTGTAGTAATTATGGTTGAATTACAGACTGGGGGGCCCCCATTGATTTTGGTAGTCACTCTCACTCCGATATTACATTCAAAACTGCAAACATTCCACTCTACCCTATGGCAAAAAGCAGTAGAATTGCATGAAGTTTGTTATAAAATTGCTCCATTTTATCTCTGCCCCATGGCAAAATGTGTAGATTTGCGGCAAACTTGCTTTAAAACTGCAACATTTTCTCTTGGCAAAATGTGTAGAACTGCAGGAAATGAACTGTAAACATTACATTTTGCTTAGGGCCCCCAAAAGGCTAGGGCCGGCTCTGACTGCATGTGTGCGTATGGATGTGGGTACGCAGACCCGCAAACCACTGCAGTCCCCCATGATGAGTTCAGATTTTGTGGCTTCTGCCTCCATCAGAGTTAGACTGCCTGAGTGCCAGCACATGCACACACAGATACACACACTCAGATCTCAAAGACATGTAGTTATTGGATTAATGTGCGGGAAGCATAATCCCTGGCATCTATGAACCCAGTAACATAAAGCTCTCATTACTCTGTGTGCATTTATACAACAGGTGGGTCTAATCCTGGATGCGGATTGGTTAAAACCGCATTCCAGCCTGTGTCTAGTCCACAAGTTACCACCGGCTAAAGCTATGACCTTAAAAATGCATATTTACTCTGTTCCATCTGACTGCGCAATCCACTGTCTCATCAGCCCAGGCAGGGAAGTTATAAACTTGATCTCTGCTATAAAAAGCCATTTTTTTAGACAAACATATCATTTTCAACAGCGGAGATTTGTAAAAACCCTACTGTCTGTCTCTCCGACATTTGCAACATTGTTTCAATATTCAGATTCGATCATCAGCTGTCCCATAGTGATGAACGTGTCGGGATTCGGGATGAGAGAGAGGCAGGCAGCGTTTCTCCCCCAGTCGAAATCATGAATCAGCTGGCATCATTTTTATGGACATATACAAAGAAAAGTCATTGAAAAAAGGCCAAATGAAACTAAGTGCAGCTAGTTTGCGGTCATTCCAGCTTCAGTTTAAAGTTATTGTGTTAGCTGTGTTGTTGGCTAGCTCCTCTGAACCACCATGTCCTAACGAGAGAGCACATTTTCTATGTCAGGAGAAATCATGCCTCATTAGCTCATTTTTATGTATCCAAAGAAATGTCACTAGAAAACAGCTTAAACAAATGCAACTACTGTTGTTATTGTCTGCACTGTTTAACGTGACTGTAAGTTAGCCACAGTTGGCTAGTTAGCAACAAGGGATAAGAACGTTTCCAGCCAGTATGGCAATGGAACATTTAGAACGAGCGACTGTGTCGCGTCCATAGATACAGAACAAAAAGACTGAACGACTTGGTCGCGTCTCTGGCAACCGAACCAATAGAACGACCAGCCGGCTTGGGTAGCAACCCTAGATTTGTTTCGGGACTATATCTTGTGGAAGGATGAAATAGTATGAATAAATTCAACAAAATAATATATTTTTAATGAAAATATGTCAATCATTGTTTGAATATGTTGGTAACCCGTTGTATTAAAGTGATAATGTCCTTGAAGGTGGTGGAGGAGATATATTGGGATGGTTTGCCCGGCCTGAGACGAACACACCTGTGCAAATATATCCTCCAAACACCGGCATCTCTGGCATTATTACTTAAGTATATCAGGGTTGGCCTCAAAAAAAAAAAAAAAAAGTAAAAGTAGAATTTAATTGGCCTCACATCACAGGAAGTAGAATTTAATTGGCCACACATCACAGGAAGTAGAATTTAATTGGCCACAAATCACAGGAAGTAGAATTTAATTCAGTGCAATTAAAATAAATCCCACTCAGTCATAGAACATGAATTTAATTGAATCTGACAGATTACACTTCCACATACCAAATAATATATCCCTTTTCTCTGGAAACAATGTTCATATACTCTTTTGACCTTAGAATAGAATGCTTAGAATAGCCAATTATATTTCCATCAACCCTTTAATTTGTTTGGCTTCTTTTTGAATGGCTCAGGGTTCACCTGAGGGTTAAACTAATGCATGTATTTAATGTCCTTTTTTATGTTTTATGTACAAAACTGATATTTGCATAGACTACACCTAATATAGAATAGAAGGCATTTGAATTTCATTTAATTTCAATTAATTCTATTGTATTTCCTTTAATTCAAATTGCAATTCTGTATCCTGTTTACTACTTCACTTCAAGAATTCTACACTAAATTCTGAATTAAGCCCTACCCTGGTGTGTGTGTGTGGTGTATGTGTGTGTGTGTGCGTGAGAGAGGGTTGAGGAGGCTAATTATGTCAGGGCAGTCTGAGGGTCCCGTGAGCTCTTCAATCAGTACCAGCACAGACATGTTTTAGTACTCAGTCCACCCCAGTCACACACACACACACACACACAGACAGACACACACACACAGACACACACTGACGCACACACTACATACTGTACCCCATGAAAACCTATGAATGAGGTGATGCCTGAATCACCCCTTTAGGTTTTATGTGAAAGTATTGATTCAGATTCCAACAGAAGACTGGCTGCTTTACAGAGAGCATGACTCAAAACACACAATGTAATTTACCCAACCACTCTCTGTCCTATACAATTAACTATGTGTCAAATTGGTGTTTGGTATAAATCCAATGTGAACTCTTGTGAGTGAGCTGTTGAATAGACACAGATGTTACCTCAGTGTATGTGTGGGTTTGTGTGTGTGTGTGTACGTACCTCTGTTTCCCTCTGATATCTTTTCCATTTTAGTGAAATGTCTCACCATTGTGTGTGTGTGTGTGTGTGTGTGTGTGTGTGTGTGTGTGTGTGTGTGTGTGTGTGTTCCTGGGAGAGTCATAAAGCACAAAGTGGCATTATACTGAGCGACTGCCAGACGTTAAATGACATGTCAGGATGAGCACACATCACTACAGGGAGTCACACACACACACACACCCAGACCCCCCCCCACACACACACACACGTCTCCTGTGGAGTGATGAGACAGGTAGTGAGCTTCAAATGCCCCCCAAAAACCAGACCTACTGCTGAGTGATAAATGAGACAAATACACCACAGACAGGTACCTCTATCTTTCGTTCTATCTTTCCGTCTCTTTCTCTCTCTGGATATTTTCAACTCTCTGTCTAGATCCATACTTTCTTTCAATCTCACTATCTCTGACAGTCTGTCCGTACTATAAAACACTGTACCTTTCATTTCACAAACAGTGATACATATTATGCCTTTTGCACACATCCCTTATACTTTCCTGCAAATAACATTCCATTAATGATAGGCCATACTTTTTAAAGGCCAGGCTCTGGAGTGTGATAAAGAGGAAGGTGCTGTACCAATTACCAGCTTACATAAAGCATACGTCTACGCAGTTCAAATAAAACCTGCATCTTTACAGTTGTGTGTGTGTGTGTGTGTCGTGTATATGTGTGTGTGTGTGTGTGTGTAAACTGACTCAATAAATCAGCATTGAATTGATTTATGGTTTTATAAGGCCAGGCCTGACACAAGTGTGCCATTGAGGCACACATACACACACGCTCGAGAGATTCCTAGCCAAACGTGTAATGCTAAATCAACAGATTCTTATTGGGGTGAAGTGCTTTATATATGAGAGATCAGTGAAACGGACGTTGTTTTAACATTAGGGAAGCCTCTCGGCCCTCGGCTTCCCATGCAACAGTATCCTCTAGTCAATGGACCGGACCACTGCTACAATGGAAAGAGTCAACTAAGAGGAGAGGAGAGAGAGACTTCTGTTACCTACGGCTTCGTGCATACTGCTAATATGTTTGATAAGGGTATATTTCACTACACTTACAATAGAAGGAGATGTTTCATTCTCTCTCTCTCTCTCTCTCTCTCTCTCTCTCTCTCTCTCTCTCTCTCTCTCTCTCTCTCTCTCTCTCTCTCTCTCTCTCTCTCTCTCTCTCTCTCTCTCTCTCTCTCTCTCTCTCTCTCTCTCTCTCTCTCTCTCTCTCTCTCTCTCTCTCTCTCTCTCTCCTCTCTCTCTCTCTCTCTCTCTCTCTCTCTCTCTCTCTCTCTCTCTCTCTCTCTCTCTCTCTCTCTCTCTCTCTCTCTCTCTCTCTCTCTCTCTCTCTCTCTCTCTCTCATATATTAATCTAAGCTGAGAGGAGTCTTTCCCTCTGGTGTGTTTTGTGGAATGCAGTAATCCACCGTCCTGTGGTTGTGTGTGTGTGTGCGTGTATAATAGAAAGCACATGACTCCATGGTGGTGTCCCCTCCCCTCCCCTCCATCCCTCCTAACCATAACCCTTCAAATGCTCTGTTCAGGTGGGTCACGGTACGGTCTGAGGAATACTGGGTGCACATGGATAGGGCACGCAACATGGGATCACAGAGGTAGACATACCATATACCATGACCTGTCTACCAACCTCAGACCAGGTTGGGGCATAATTCATGCCATTGAATTACTTTACAGTTGTAAATCTTTCATTCTTTACCTCACGCCATCAGAGACCAGGCTGATAACCCAGTGTCTGGTAACGCAGGGGCCAACGTGTCAGTACTAGATTGGGTTGTCGTCTTTCAGACATGCACATGGATGTTAGAGCTACAATTAAAAGATGCACACAATAGACTTTTATCTGATATCCACCAAACTCTGTAAATATATACCAGTCCCTGACAACACAACCCAATAACATCACCATAGTAGCAACTACAAACGTCATCTCCCCACAGGCCTTGTGTGTGTTTGTTCGTTTGTTCGTGTGTGTGTAGTGTTGCAGGTCCAGCAGACGTCGTAGTGTCTTTCATCAGAGGAGCCTAGCCAGGATAGGGGTCCTAGCTGCACATTCTTTAGTAGGCTTCTGCACTGCCTGATGCTGAGACGAACCAGAACCAAACAGCCCTGTTTGTCATGCCCTGACCTTAGAGAGCTCTGTTTATTCTCTATATTTTGGTTAGGTCAGGGTGTGACTAGGGTGGGTACATTAGTTTTTGTATATCTATGTTTTCTTTTTCTTTGTTGGCCTAGTATGGTTCCCAATCAGAGGCTATCGTTGTCTCTGATTGAGGATCATACTTAGGCAGCCCTTTTTCCCACCTTCAGTTGTGGGATCTTGTCTTTGTTTGGTTGCATGTATTTTTGCACGACGACGAAGCTTTTCGTTCGTTGTATTGTTTATTGTTTTTTTTTGCTGGTTCATGATGAACTCAAATCACGCTGCGCCTTGGTCTACCCTACCCTTAGACTAATGGAGCACACACAAAATAGTGATGCGCTGGTTGACTCATTAGCCGCAGTCCCCGCGGTTATATCATGAAATACTGTGTGGATGAAGGGCAGTTGGGTGGCGGGCGGGTTGAATAAAGAGAAAACAATGTACCAATAATCCATAAAGGTATAATTATTGTGCAATTCATATCTATAGGCCACTACATTGAGGTTTTCTTTCATTATTTGTATCTGCTGTTAGTAAGTAGCCTAAGCCTAAGCTTTAGGGCCTAACAATGCAAATAGTCTGGGTAGCCATTTGATTAGCTGTTCGGAAATCTCATGGCTTGGGGGTAGAAGCTGTTAAGAAGCATTTTGGACATAGACTTCACGCTCTGGTAATGCCTGCCGTGCGGTAGCAGAGAGAACAGTATATGACTAGAGTGGATGGGCCTTTTTTAGGGCCTTCCTCAGACACTTCTAGTATAGAGGTCCTGGATGGCAGGACGCTTGGCCACAGTGATGTACTGGGCCGTACGCACTACCCTCTGTAGTGATTTGCTGTCGGAAGCCGAGCAGTTGCCATACCAGGCAGTGATGCCCTCGATGGCACAGCTGTAGAACTCTTTGAGGATCTGAGGACCCATGCCACATCCTTTCAGTCTCCTGAGGAGGAATAGGCATTGTTGTGCACTCTTCACAACTGTCTTGGTGTGTTTGGACCATGATAGTTTGTTGGTGATGTGGACACCAAGGAATTTGAAGCTCTCAACCTGCTCCACTACAGCCCCGTCGATGAGAATGGGGGCGTACTCGGTCCTCCTTTTCCTGTAGTCCACAATCATCTCCTTAGTCTTGATCACGTTGTGGGAGAGATTGTTATCCTGGCACCGCTCTGCCAGGTCTCTGACCTCCTCCCTATAGGCTGTCTCATCGTTGTCGGTGATCAGGCCTACTGACACTGTTGTGTCATCAGCAAACTTAATGATGGTGTTGGAGTCGTGCTAGGCCCTAAGGGGCCCCCGTGTTGAGGATCAGCTTGGCAGATGTGGTATTACCTACCCTTACCACCTGGGGGTACCCCGTCAGGAAGTCCAGGATCCAGTTGCAGAGGGAGGTGTTTAGTCCCAGGGTCCTTACCTTACGGATGAGCTTTGACGGCACTATGGTGTTGAACGCTGAGCTGTAGTCAATGAATAGCACTCTCACATAGGTGCTCCTTTTGTCCAGGTGGGAAAAAGCAGTGTGTAATGCAATAGAGATTGCATCATCTGTGGATCTGTTGGGGTGGTATGCAAATTGGAGTGGTTCTAGGGTTTCTGGGATAATAGTATGAATGTCTTTCAAAGCACTTCATGGCTATAGATGTGAGTTCTACGGGTTGGTAGGCATTTACGCAGGTTACCTTGGTGTTTTTGGGCACAGGGACTATGGTGGTCTGCTTGAAACAGGTTGGTATTACAGACTTGGTCAGGGAGAGGTTGAAAATGTCAGTGAAGACACTTGCCAGTTGGTCAGTGCATGCTCAGAGTACACGTCCTGAAAATCCATCTGGCTCTGCGGCCTTGTGAATGTTGACCTGTTTAAAGGTCTTACTCACATCAGCTATGGAGAGCATGATCACACAGTCGTCCGGAACAGCTGATGCTCTCATGCATGCTTTGTGTTGCTTGCCTCGAAGCGAGCATAGAAGTAATTTAGCTCATCTGGTAGGCTCATGTCACTGGGCAGCTCGCAGCTGCGCTTCCCTTTTTAGTCCGTAATAGTTTGCAAGCCCTGCCACATCCGACGAGCCGGTGTAATACAATTCAATCTTAGTCCTGTATTGACGCTTTGCCTTTTTGATGGTTAGTCAGAAGGGCATAGCAGGATTTCTTAAAAGAGTCCTGCTCCTTGAAAGCGGCAGCTCTAGCCTTTAGCTCAGTGTGGATGTTGCCTGTAATCCATGGCTTCTGGTTGGGGAATGTACGGCCACTGTGGGGACGACGTCATCAATGCACTTATTGATGTAGCCAGTGACTGATGTGGTGTACTCCTCAACACCATCGGAAGAATCCTGGAACACATTCCCGTCTGTGCTAGCAAAACAGTCCTGTAGCTTAGCATCTGCGTCATCTCACCACATCCGTATTGAGCGAGTCACTGCTCAATACGCTTCCTGCTTTAGTTTTTGCTTGTAAGCAGGAATCAGGAGGATACAATTATGGTCAGATTTGCCAAATGGAGGGCGAGGGAGAGCTTTGTAAAGGTGGTCTAAAGGTTTATTCCTAAGTTTAGGTAAAACGGATTTCTGTTTACCTGCATTAAAGTCCGCGGCCACTAGGAGTTTATTTTTATTTTTACAGGGACAGTGCACATTAAACAACATTTCAGTAAAAGTGCCGGTTTTAGCCAGCTGGATAATTTTCATCCGCAGTCCCTGGGCAGGTTATTAAAAACTATTATAATATAGACAATCATTGAGCAGTGAGCACACGCAGAGCAACATATAAGACAGAGCAACATAGAACAAAGTGTTTCCAAACCTCACAAGCTACAGACAACAGACAACATGGAAAGCGGCAATACACAGCTAGGGATTATGTTCACAAATCTGATTGGCCTTTAGCCATGTATTCATACATTTTGTGAAAGTGTGATAGGTGGTGCAGTTATGTGTGTCTGATGGCAGTGTATTCCAGACATGAGAAGCTCTCACAGAGAAAGCGGATTTACTAAAGGTCCTTTTCCTGAAAGTCACCTACAGTCACCTCTCATGGCAGACCTTGTGGATCTGCTGCCATATGTTTGGGTTTTCTGTTTAACAAAAATACTGAGTGGAGGGGGAGCCAGGCCATTGATGAACATGTTATTGTTTGCTTATGACCTTATACAGCTCATTGAGTGCGGTCTTAGTGCCAGCATCGGTTTGTAGTGGTAAATAGACAACTACGATATAGATGAAAACTCTCTTGGTAAATACGGTGGTCTACAGCTTATCATGAGATACTCTACCTCAGGCAGGGAAAACCTAGAGACTTCCTTAATATTAGATTTCCTGCAACAGCTGTTATTTACAAATAGACACATACCGCCACCCCTTGTCTTACCGGAGGCAGCTGTTCTATCTTGCCGATGGACCGAAAACCCAGCCAGCTGTATGTTATCCATGTCGTCGTTCAGCCACGACTCGGTGAAACATAAGATATTACAGTTTATAATGTCCCGTTGGTAGGATAGTCTTGAACGGAGCTCATCCTTTTTATTATCCAATGATTGCACGTTGGTTAATAAGACTGATGGTAGAGGCGGATTACCCACTCGCCGTCGGATCCTTACAAGGCACCCAGACCTTACTGGATTAAGCGTACATTTTCGTTAACTGTAAATTCGTTAGTTAAACTCCAACTTTCCCTCCATCTTGTGCCAACATCAATTATTTTCATGTCTTGGTTCCAATAGTTCATATTTTTTTCTAAGAGATTGTCAGTTGGATATGCTCTCTGCAAGGTTTAGATGTCTTCCATATCACAAAAACAATCTTAAATATGTACCCATTGTTCCTCTTTAGTGTATTTAACTATATGTTGCATGTAAAAGCATTGGGAGCGAGGTTAAAACCACCCTCGGTATAACTTTAATTTTTGTTCTATTCATTTTATTTGCCCATACAATATAAAGTCTGTTATTACCAATTCAACTTTTTTAAAGAATGTCATCAGTGGGGTAATTTGTATTACCGAAAATAAATACAAAAACTTTGGCTGCCATGGACTAAAGAGGTTTATTCTACCTGTAAGATTTATGGGAAGATTATTAAATTTACTTAGATCTGCTTTCATATCGTTGAGTAATGAATTTAAGTTATCTTTAGATTTTTTTTGTTTGTTGTCACTTATTAAGCATCCTAAGTATTTCAAATTTTTGTGGTCCAAATGATTGCTGTAGATACTGTAGTGATATATTTATTTTTTCCTATTGCCATTATTTAAAAATTTTATAATTTTTGGTATTCTGAAAACATTTTTAGCAAAGAGGGCATTGAGTTTTCAGTATTGGTCAGGTATATCAGGTGATCATTTTCAAATAAATTGAGTTTATATTCATGTTTACCAATACTGGTACCTGTTATATTTGGGTCCGGTCTAATTCTTTCTGCAAGCGGTTCAATTGCTATTGCAAACAGGAGTGGAGTGAGTGAACATCCCTGTCTTGTGCCCCTTTCTAAAGCAATTTTTATCAGATAATGTATTATTTGTTTATATTTTTGCTTTAGGACAGTTATATAACATGTTTATTAAATGTATTATTTTATCTGGAAAGTTGAGAGCTTCCAAAGTTTTGAATAGAGAAGGACTTTCAAGACAGTCAAAAGCCTTTTTGTCATCAACAGCCATTATTGATTCATCTACGTCTTGTTTCTTTGCGTATTGTATTAAACTGAAACATGTTCTTGTATTTGTTTGTAAGTGTCTATTTTAAATAAAACCCTGTTTGGTTGCTATGTATCAAGTCTGGGAAGACTTTTGATATTCTATTGCTTATAAGCTTTGTTATTCTTTTATTGTCACAATTGGGGGTCTATAATATGGGTCTATAATCAGAAGGGGACTCTCCAGATGTTCCTAGTTTTAGTATAACTGAAATACCTGTTTGATACATGGAACTAGGAAGTACTGATTTGAGTGACATGTTTGTTGTCATTTGTGTAAATAGGGGGGCTACATTGTCCCAAAATGTTGAATGGAATTTTATGGGAAAGCCATCCATTCCATGACATATTTTGATCTTCAACATTTTAACAGTCTAATACATACATTTCATACAGTACATGCAATCGCAATAATAATCATTTAAAATGCATTTCAAAAGAACAGAATGGCATATTTTGAGTTGAAATATAATACTGTGCTTTGAGTGTTGCGAGTTCACGTTGGGAGCGGATGGAATCATGGTAATTCTGCCAAAAAGTTTGATTTTGAAATGGAGTTCAGAGTTTAATAGTCTTTCTGATTCTATATAGACATCAAAATGTTTACCTGCCTCTGTGTCACTTTCGAGCTGCACTGTTCATCAGATTCTTGATATGCAATTTAACAATTGATAATATTCTCACCCATCATTTAAAGACTTGTCTTTCGGCTAAACCCCAAAAAAAACATGGGGCAGAAAGAAAAATGTACAGTTTTATAATATTGCTGTACACATTTTGTCATGAGGCTGAGAGACAATTGTGCAGTTTGAAAGCTAATTTCCTGCAAATCTACACATTTTGCCATTTTGAAGGGCCATCAGTTACGCAGGCTGACTGCCAGTGAGTGATTTGCGGTGAATGAGGGGCAGGGGGGGAAAAAATGTATGTCCTCTTAAAACTACTCATAACACAAATTTGGTTTGTGATATTAAGATTCTAACAATGATAGTGTGTTATATAGACATATTTAGTGAAAGTCAAGGACGGGGCGGGAACATGACTTAAAAAAATATATTTTTTGAGTCAACATGATTCTCTTGGCTCTCCTAGTGTTAACACATATAAGTCCCATTATAAACACGTCACGACCACTGCAAAGGAACACTGTCTAGTCTTACTCAACTCAACTATGGTGATGTCACCGTTTACATAGAGGTCACCATGCTATATTTAAGCAATAAACATATTTAAGCTCCTATAAGTCGATCTGGATAAGAGCGTCTGCTAAATGTCTAAAATATAAATGTAAGAAGTGGTACAGTCACTGTTGACTTGACTTCAGGAGGCAGCAGAGGGAGGGGGCCGATATGCATAGTGCCTGTTGCTATGGCAATCTGTAAATGGTGGATTGTGTTATATAGGACAGGTCATCACCTAGGTGTGAATGAGTTGATATTGTGTTGATCGGAGACTAATTTCCCCCATTTTCCCTCAGTCTCTGGAACATTCCCAAGCAGTGTACAGCAAGAAGATTTACCACAGACAAGCAAAACAGAACAGCCCAATTCTTGGTATGAAGGGTTTTGTTCTAGCTCAACTCTCACACACCTGATTTCACTAATCAAGGACTTGGTGATTATAATCTCTCCATCTATACTCACATTAAAAGATTGGATGGAAACCTGGTTAGCGACTGGGATATCGGCCAAAGAAGCTGTTGCCCGCCGGTGCCAGACAGCCTTCCCCTACAGGGTTTCCTGAGCTGATTAGCAGGGGCAGAGAGACCCTCTCATTACACCGACCACAGATGAAAATGAGAGCAAAATGAGGCCCATTACCACAAGAGCATGACTAATATCCTTTAGTAGACCCTTGATACACCCACATACATACACACATACTGTATACGTATGCGCACAGCCACAGACACATACATACAATCATGTGCACACCCACACATACAAAGACACACAAACACACAACCACATATACACGTACACACACACACGCATGCACACACACGTATACACACAAACATACACACACACACACACACACACGGTACATAAAAGCGATGAAGGGAAGGAGGTAATAAAGTCTGGCTCTATTAAAGTGACCCTGATCTCAGGCTTCTCTCTGTGGGGGGGGGGGGGGGGGGGGTGTCTGACTCTCTATACACTGTGATTGTGTGTGTGTGTGTGTGTGTGTGTGTCTAGACCTCTAATCATCTATGATGTCATTAGTACTAAATGCTACACTGGCTCTGTCTCATGCCTGATGCCTTTGGCCAGTCTGGACTAGGATCCAGTCAACAGCACTCTTCTCTTCCTCACTCCATTCTTCCCTTCTCATCTTGTTCTGTCGATTCTCTTGTCTCATCCTTTTTCATATTTGTCGTCATCTCTTCTCTCTTATAGTCAAATATTTTCTCCTTATTTTCTACTCTTACTCTACTCTCTCCAGGTACTTCTCTCTCGGTTGCAAGATTCTAGTAACATCCCAGATTTTCCAGAAATCCTGGTTGGAGGATTCCTGATTTCCTGCTTATCCCTCCTGATTTTGGGAATCTGCCAACTAAGAATTCTAGAAAATCAGGGAATTTGGGGAAAGTTACTGGAATTTTGCAACCCTCTCTCATCCCTTCTATCCTCTCTGTCTTCTGCTCTCCTCTCTTCGTTATCCCTTCACCTCTCTCTTCCCTCTTGTCCACCCTCTCCCCCATCTTTCATCCCTTCTCTTCCCCTGTGCTCTTCACTTCCTGCTTTCTCTTCTACCTTTCCCCTCCTCCCCCTCTCCCTCTCTCCTCGCCGGTTTTCATAGCCGGTC
This sequence comes from Oncorhynchus kisutch, assembly GCF_002021735.2. NCBI lineage: Eukaryota > Metazoa > Chordata > Actinopteri > Salmoniformes > Salmonidae > Oncorhynchus > Oncorhynchus kisutch. The sequence goes on from NC_034176.2 coordinate 39,627,950, forward strand.
TGCTTGGTGATTTATAGACCTGTGACAGGCAGATGGGGGAAGAGAGGGGGAGGAGGGGGGGAGAATGCGGCAGGCACGTTTGAAGGAGTAATATAAAATACACCTGGCCCATCCAGGCCCTCCCTCTGTACACAGAAACAAAGGGAGAGAGAGAGGGATGATGGGATGATGGGCAGCAGGGGAGAGGCATAGGGAGGGAGGTGGTGAGAGGTGGGGTGGGCCGAGGTGGATTGGGTCACCTCGTGTTTCCTTTCAGGATGGCTTTTATGGCGTAACTTCAAACACTGAACGCCCCCCACCTCCCCTCCCTCCCTCTCTCCCAGGCTATTGTGCGTGGCCAAGCGAACAGTAATTGGCTATTCTTTCATGGGTCTGATTTCCGTACTCTCCCTCCCACAGGAAGAGGCCCTTTCGCTGCCCCTTTGTGTGTGTGTGTGTGTGTGTGTGTGTGTGCCCCCTCAGAGGCCATAAATATGCCAACCTGCAAGATGAGGTGGTGGGGAAGCTGTTACCCAGGCTGTTACTGGAGGAAGGCTGTTTCACAGAAACAACTCTTGCTAGGTTTAGGACTTTGACTCAAGTTCAGTTAACGTGAAATATCTAACATGAGAAGTTCCCAGATACTAATATTCAAAACGACATGTATTCTAATAGACAAAACGACCTGTATTCTAATAGACAAAACGACATGTATTCTAATAGACAAAACGACATGTATTCTAATAGACAAAACGACATGTATTCTAATAGACAAAACGACCTGTATTCTAATAGACAAAACAACATGTGTTCCACACTGAAGAACGAAACAGGTGCCATAGTAACTTTTCACTTACATTCATTGCAGGTCAGATAATGTTAATGCATGAATGGTTCGCGAAAAACTCCCTGTCAAAGTGATTGTATCCAGTGATAAGTACATGCTAAAGTCTCTCATAAATCACCAAAGTCTCTCATTATCCCAGGCAGTATTATACAGGCTAAAGGTTCCTAGACCTCTGTGGTTTATACTGTAGGTTGGTGCTTGCTCATTAGTGATACAGGTGTGTGTGTGTGTGTGTGTGTGTGTGTGTGTGTGTGTGTGTGTGTGTGTGTGTGTGTGTGTGTGTGTGTGTGTGTGTGTGTGTGTGTGTGTGTGTGTGTGTGTGTGTGTGTGAATTGCAAACACACTCGGAGAGAGGCACAGTCTGGAACATGACGTGTTAATGCTATACACCGGGACACAATGGAAATGACACAGAGAAGTGAAGTGCTGCATAACTCTACACCTTAACACGGCTCTAAACATACTAGAGAGAGAAGGAAAAGCATAGGGAGGCCTAGAGAGAGAGAGAGGGGGAGAGAGCAAGAGAGAGCACTTGGAAGCTCTGAGTCAGTGAAAGACACACTGAGGCCATGAGCGCATGAGATAGAGGTCTATTTAAAGCGTCACTTGGGCCAAAGAGGGCTCGTACCTCTTTGAAGTTCACGTTCAGTCCAGCTTTCTTCCGCTTTCTGCCTTTTCCAACGCTCGGACTGAGACCAATCCATTTTGCTACCTGCCCAGGGAGAGGGAGGGAGAGAGGAAGGGATGAGAGAGGAAAGAAGGAGAGAGAGAGAGAAATGAAGAGAGATGGCAAGGGGGAGGGAGAGAACGAGATAGAGGAAAAAGAGAGAGGGAGAGAGAGGGAAAGTGAGAGAGAGGGAGGGAGGGAAGGAAGGACAGAGAGGGATGGAAGGAGAAAAACAGAGGTCAGGGTAAAAACAGCACACATCTAATACGAGTAAGTAACTACAGTATAAACAGACTTTAGAGGCACACATTCCATTGCTTACACTGTCTCCACACACACACACACACACACACACACACACACGCACACACACACACTCATTGCAGGGCTCCAAACTGCGACCATTTAGCCACATTTTGGGACCCTTTAACTTGGCTGTGAGAGCTGCACATTCTACCTGGTCACCACATTCTACCTGGTCAACACATTCTACCTGGTCAACACATTCTACCTGGTCAACACATTCTACCTGGTCAACACATTCTACCTGGTCAACACATTCTACCTGGTCACCATGAATTAAAAAGTCATATTTTGGGCGCAGAAAAAAAACAGGATTTTGTTTAACAGTAAAGTGCATTATCCTCATGATTCCTGTAATAAAACGGTCTGCCCTGCCACTGTGCCCGCCTGTTCCATTGGGGCTGGCTGCTGTAATGAGCAACTCTCTCCCCCCTCGTGTAAACCCCTTGTGATTGTATAACATTTCAAAATGCAATTGTGAAAAACAAAACCATTTTGGAAGCAACTAGTTATCCATATTAAAGAGAGGAGGTTCTCAGCTTTCTGTAGGTATCATCTTTATTTCTCAATGATCATCATTGATCTCAAAGCACACTGTTTTACAATCAAGATATCTGATATGGCTTTGATTGCGCATCGGGCATCGCGGGTGCACTAGGCCTCATTGAAATCCTTACATTTACTGTTAGATTAATGTCGACTAGCAGTAGGTGTTATATTTAAAGTAAGCGATCTAGCTAATGTGTTTTGAGTTTCCACTGTCTTATGTGGTGAATTAGCACCAATTGAATTAGGCCTATAGATAATATTAGTGCCCATGTAAGCAAGTTCATCTCTATTGAACAAAAAAAATGGACAATTCTGGAGCCCTATTTTGACAGTAAAATATAACAAAAGTTCATTGTAAACCAAAGATTCATGACAATCACTGGATTAGGTTGCAAATCAAAATATTTGGAATAATTGATTGAATAACACCTCAGTGGCCTATTACACTTATTAAACAAACATTGTATACTTAATAAGGACTTTATAAGACGATGATTGAAATGAATTTGATTGTGTGACGCCGTGAAAAACAATATCTGTGTGCCACCAAATCATGGGCTGGTGCCATCGACTGAAAAAGTTAGGGGGAATATGTTAGTCTGGACTGGAGCCCTTTATAGACACACACACACGGCTGCTCGCACGCAAGCCCCAACAGCGAGTCAAGCGGTGAAGGTAGAGACAGACAGCGAGACGTCCTTGCCACGACAATAACAGTCCCTACAGAGTGTGGTCATGGCTATACTACCAAAATGCCGTAGACAAGCACCCTAAATACAACTTTATCTATCAATAGCGCATATTGCAGGCGCACACAGACACACACACACGCACGCACGCACGCACGCACAGACACATTTTTTAGTCAGTTCTGTTATTTCGTCTTTCCGTCAGTAAGGAATGCTCTGCCTGTAAGGTACAGGCAAATAAAAAGACAGTGCTTCCCCACTTTCGCAACAGATGTATGTATGGAGAGAGACGGAGATAGAGAGGGGGAAAGTGGGAGAGAGAAAAGGAGAGTGAGAAAGGCTGCCACGGAGAGAGAGCGAGAGAGTGAAAATGTGCATCAAAACAGCCGAGGAAACAACTCCAAATCTCTGTGAGCAGGTGAAGGAAACGGGGGGACGAAAGAGAGAGAGGGACGAAAGAGATAGAGGGAAAGAGAGAGAGAGAAAGGGGGGAAAGAGAGCAATAGATAGAGGGAAAGAGAGAGAGAGAAAGGGGGGAAAGAGAGCAATAGATAGAGGGAAAGAGAGAGAGAGAAAGGGGGGGAAAGAGAGCAATAGATAGAGGGAAAGAGAGAGAAAGGGGGGGAAAGAGAGCAATAGATAGAGGGAAAGAGAGAGAAAGGGGGGGAAAGAGAGCAATAGATAGAGGGAAAGAGAGAGAGAGAAAGGGGGGGAAAGAGAGCAATAGATAGAGGGAAAGAGAGAGAGAGAAAGGGGGGGAAAGAGAGCAATAGATAGAGGGAAAGAGAGAGAAAGGGGGGGAAAGAGAGAGGGGGAGATGTGTCCTTACCTCTGCTTTGACGTCTTCCACCAGCCGAGTCTGTGTCCATACGACACTCCCTTCACACAGCCACTGAACGAAAGAGGAGAGGAGTGAGTGAACCAGTGAGAGGAAGACAGAGAGAGAGAGAGATTGAACAGGAGAAAAAAGGAATGTTGAGCAGAGGGCAAGAGAGAGAGGGAGAGGGAGAGAGAGAGAGAGGGAAGGGGAGGTAGGCAAGAGAGGGGGAAGGAGAGGGAGGAGAGAGAAGGGGAGGGAGGAGAGAGAGAAAGAAAGAAGGGGAGGGAGCAAGATCACTTGTTTCTTTCTGACGGAAACTCACGGTTTGACTTTGGAGGATGATAGAAAGGAGTAGGAGATTGGAGGGGGGTGAGAGGAAGGAGTAGAAGATTGGAGGGGGGGGGGGTGAGTGGAAGGAGTAGGAGATTGGAGGGGGGGTGAGAGGAAGGAGTAGGAGATTGGAGGGGGGGGTGAGAGGAAGAGGGGGAAGAAGAAGAACAGAAGGTGGAGGAGAGGGAAAATCCCATCATTAACAAAAGCAGTGTTTAGAGCATCCCACAGGACTAAGTCACAATCTCTTGTACGCCCACACACACGCAAAGCGTACACGTAAAGCGCGCATGCACGCACACACACACACACACACACAGCACTTAACCTTATTAAAGCTTTCACCCAAGCCACTATTCAACTTTGAATCACAGAGAGATGGTGAGAAGGATAATAAGGTGGAGAGAGGGAGGAGAAAGATGAGAGTAGAGAGAGGGGGGGTAGAGTGAGAAAAGAGAGAGGCTAGCTGTGTGACTAACAGATCTGAGACAGAAGTGTGTAATCAAATACTACAGTGTGTACAGAGAGATTGAGAGAGAATCCTATCAAATAAAAAAAAGTCAAGCTGACAACCTAAGAAAATTAACAACAATGACAAATGGTTTGATGAAGAAATCAAAAACATAAGAAAGAAATTGAGAAACCTATCCAACCAAAAGCATAGAGACCCAGAAAGCCTGAGCCTACGCCTTCACTATTGTGAATCACTAAAACAATACAGAAATACACTAAGGAAAAAGAAGGAACAGCACGTCAGAAATCAGCTCAATGTCATTGAAGAATCCATAGAAAATAACCTCTTCTGGGAAAATTGGAACACACTAAACAAACAACAACACGAATAGTTATCTATCAAAAAACAAAGATGTTTGGATAAACCACTTCTCAAATCATGTTGGCTCTATGACAAGAAGCAAACAGTAAAAACATATGTATGATCAAATACAAATCTTAGAGTCAACTATTAAAGACTACCAGAACTGACTGCATTCTCCAATTACACAGAATAAACCACAGGACAAAATACAAACCCTCCAACCCAAAAAGGCCTGTGGTGTTGATGGTTTCCTAAAATAAATTATAAAGAATACAGACCACAAATTCCAATTGGCTATACTTAAACTCTTTAACATCCTCCTCAACTCTGGCATCTTCCCTAATATTTGTAACAAGAACTGTTCACCCCACATTTGACCCCAATAACTGGGATATAACTGGGATATGAGTCAACACCAACCAAGGGAAAATCCTCTGCATTATCATTTTTTTTTTTTTTTACCTTTATTTAACTAGGCAAGTCAGTTAAGAACAAATTCTTATTTTCAATGATGAACGGTGGGTTAACTGCCTTGTTTAGCTTGGGGATTCAATTTTGCAACCTTTTGGTTACTAGTCCAACGCTCTAACCACTAGGCTACCACTAGGCTATTATTAGCAGACTCGTACTCGTAAGGTACTGAGCAATTGTCAAATTGGCTTTTTACCAAATTACCATACAACAGACCACGTATTTACCCTGCACACCCTAATGTACAAACAAAGAAACCAAAACAAAGGCAAAGTCTTCTCATGCTTTGTTGATTTCAAAAAAGCTGTTGACTCTATTTGGCATGGAAATCAAATTGATAGAAAGCGGTGTTGGGGGAAAAACATACAACATTATAAAATCTATGTACACAAACATTTTTTAAAAATGAAGATTTTTTAAAATTATTTCCACGTGGCCGTGGGGTGAGACAGGGATGCCGTTTGAGTCCCACCCTCTTCAACATATATATCAACGAATTGGCAAAGGCACTAGAACAGTCTGCAGCACCCGGCCTCACCCTACTAGAATCTGAAGCCAAATGTCTACTGTTTGCTGATGATCTGGTGCTTCTGTCCCCAACCAAGGAGGGCCTACAGCAGCACCTACATCTTCTGCACAGATTCTGTCAGACCTGGGCCCTGACAGTAAATCTCAGTAAGACAAAAAAATTGTGTTCCAAAAAAGGTCCAGTTGCCAGGACCATAAATACAAATTCCATCTAGACACCACTGCCCCTAGAGAAAACAAAAAAATATATACATACCTCGGCCTAAACATCAGCGCCACAGGTAACTTCCACAAAGCTGTGAACTATCTGAGAGACAGGGCAAGAAGGGCCTTCTACACCATCAAAAGGAACATAAAATTTGACATACCAATTAGGATCTGGCTAAAATACTTGAATCAGTTATAAAACCCATTGCCCTTTAGGGTTGTGAGGTCTGGGGCCTGCTCACAAACACCAAATTGAGACTGCACACAGGGTTCGGCAAAAAATATCCTCTGTGTACAACATAAAATACCAAATAGTGCACGCAGAGCAGATTTAGGCCGATACACGCTAATTATCAAAATCCAGAAAACAAACTGTTAAATTCTACAACCACCTAAAAGGAAGCGATTCCCAAACCTTGCATAACAAAGCCATCACCTACAAGAGATGAACCTGGAGAAGAGTCCCCTAAGCAAGCTGGTCCTGAGACCAGACCCCAGAGAATACCTGACCACTGTGACTGACCCAAAATGAAGGAAAGCTTTGACTATGTATAGACTCAGTGAGCAGAGCCTTGCTATTGAGAGAGGCCGCCGTAGGCAGACCTGGCTCTCAAGAGAAGACAGGCTTTGTTAACACTGCCCACAAAATGAAGTGGAAACTGAGATGCACTTCCTAACCTCCGACCAAATGTATGACCATATTAGAGACACATATTTTGCTCAGATTACACAGACCCCACAAAGAATAAAAAAACGAATCCAATTTTTATAAACTCCCATATCTATTGAGTGAAATACCACAATGTGCCATCAAAGCAGCAATATTTGTAACATGTTGCCACAAGAAAAGGGCAACCAGTGAAGAACACTGGGGGGGAGGAGAGAGAAACAGAGAGAGTCAGATAGAGTGACAGACAGCCGTGGTATATTGGCCATATATCACAAACCCCCGAGGTGCCTTATTGCTATTATAAACTGGTTACCAGCATAATTAAAACATTTTGTCTAATTTACCATGTCTGTCAGCCAATCAGCATTCAGGGGATTCAAACCACCCAGTTTATAAGCAATATGGCCCGAGGAGCTGGGGTATATGGCCAATATACCATGGCTAATGGTTGTTGTTACGCACGACGCAACGCGGAGTGCCTGGATACAGCCCTTAGCCGTGGTATATTGGCCATATATCACAAACCCCCGAGGTGCCTTATTGCTATTATAAACTGGTCACCAACGTAATTAGAGCAGTAAAAATAAATGTCTTGTCATATCCGTGGTATACCACGGCTGTCAGCCATTCAGGGCTCGAACCACCCAGTTTATAATACATTTTGAACCGATAATAATCTAATATTTTAAACATTGTTTCTCTTGAAACTTTTTGTGTTTGTAATGTTTGTTTTGTTGAATTAAATGTAGTTATTTTTTGTCGTTGTTGTTAAGTTGTTTTACTTGCTTTGTAAATATGTTTCCAATGCCAATAAAGCCCATTTGAATTGAATAGAATAGTGTAGAATGTAGTTGAGGCAGTAAAGTGCCATTGTGTTGAAGGATATCAGACATAGCATTGCATAGCAAGGCTTTTGCACACACACATGCACGCACACACACACAAACACGCAAACACACGCAAACACACACACATGCACGCACGCAAACACACACACAAACACACACACACACACACACACACACACAGGGAAAGGAACTGAGTTACACAGGGAAATGAGTTGGCCCTCAACCCCTTCATCGCATTATAGGCCCCACTTGTAAAAGGACTCCAAGTGCTCAAAGAAACACACTCTTTGAGGTTGTAGAGATGGACGCTAAAAGCCCAAACACACACATACATACTAGACATTTAAGCGCTGTGTAGTCAGCCTTATTGTACAAAATGGCTGCTGTGCATAAATCAGGTAGAATGGGTGTGTTCCTGAAAATAGCCAGTGTAATGAAAAAGTAGCCATCTATGGAGGTGCTATGACTTGCCACCCGCAGTTGTTTTTCCAAACAAATTCACATTTGGTGGCATTTGATTTGAGTTAGTAGTCAGGTATTTGACTGTCAGCTGGCGCTTACGGAAAACACAATACTAAACATTGGATGAGGGCAGTTGCCTTTCCCGTCACACACGGGGTTGCAAAACGTCCAGAAATCCTTTTCAGAGGATTTAAGGACTTCCTGTTTATTTCCTCCTGATTCCAGGAATATTCCAACTGGGATTTCTGGGAAACGTGAATTTTGGGAAAGTTTCCTGCAATTTTTGCAACCCTAAACAGGGGAAATATAAACACAACGCATCGGATAAGACAAGTCCTTCCAATGCTCTGGTGACTGGAGGGCCCTTATTGAAATTTGATTTGAAGTGTCATGACCCACCCTAGATTCATCATCCCCAAACCGCCTGCTTACTCATACTTAACAACGGTCTAAAATAGAACGCTGTTCAGTTCCCATTCCATTTGGCCTTTCTGGGATGTGTGTGGATGTCATTGTTTATTATTAGGCCTCTAAACAGCTTCCTGACATTTTCTATTTCCAGCCATGTTCAAGTTCAACGCAATATTAACCTTCGGATAATGGATCAAGACAAGGAAGGATAAAAGGGCGGTATCTAAAAGGGTCTGACTGGATCCAAGTGCCGCCGCTGTTACTGACACATCAAACCGTCACTCATTACGAGGTAGCGGATGATGACATCATCCCAGTGAATATTCCAGGAGGTGAAGGTTGGTAGACAGCGGAACGCCACAAAGGTAATTAAGATCAGTGACCATAGGGATTACAGGAGGAGTAGTCGCTGATTGATTGTGAGGTAGTCGTGGGAGTAGGAGGGCTGTGACTAGCAGGCAGCTGAGATGTTTCAAGATTTAAATGGTGCCTGTGCACTAGGACCTCCTAACGAAGAGAGAAACATAGCACCATTTCATATCCACCAGTGTTATTGCAAGAGAAATGAGTCGTGTGACTCTGCTGATAGAGCAACATACTTTATATGAACACCAGAAGTAGAAAGAGAGTGAGAGGGAGAGCGAGAAAGAGGGAGAGATAAAAAGAGGGAGAGAAAGAGAGAGACAGAGAGAGCCCCAGGACAGCAACACAATTAGACCCAACCAAATCATGAGGAAAAAAAATATCATTACTTTACACATTGGAAAGAATTAACAAAAAAACAGAGCAAACTAGAATGCTATTTGGCCCTAAACAGAGAGTACACAGCTGCAGAATACCTGACCACCGTGACTGACCCAAATTGAAGGAAAGCTTTGACTATGTACCCTCAGTGAGCATAGCCTTGCTATTGAGAAACCTGGCTCTCAAGAGTAGACAGGTTATGTGCACACTGCCCACAAAATGAGGTGGAAACAGAGCTGCACTTCCTAACCTCCCGCCAAATGTATGACCATATTAGAGAGACATATTTCCCTCAGATTACACAAATCCACAAAGAATTAAAAAACAAACCCAATTTTGATAAACTCTCATATCTACTGGGTGAAATACCAGTGTGCCATTACTGCAGCAATATTTGTGACCTGTAACCACAAGAAAAGAGCAACCAGTGAAGAACAAAACCATTGTAAATACAACCCGTATTAATTTCCCTGTTGTACTTCTATTACTATTTGCACATCGTTACAACACTTTATATAGACATAATACGACGTAATATAATATTTGAACTTCTGTGAGTGTAATGTTTACTGTTCATTTTTGTTGTTTATTTAACTTTGGTTTTTTATCTATTCCACTTGCTTTGGCAATGTTAACATATGTTTCCCATGCCACTCAAGCCCTTGAATTGAGAGAGAGATAGAGCGGGTGTGTGTGTGTGTGTGTGTGTGTGTGTGTGTGTGTGTGTGTGTGTGTGTGTGTGTGCGTGCTAGCGTGTGTGCTCTCAATTTCAAACCTTGTGCATCACATGTTCAGTAATGTTGTATTGGTATTGCACACGACCACAATGTTTTTAATGTAATGAAAAGACATAGTTGTTAAGCTTGAACTGGTGTCTGACTGGTGTTCCTGTCTGCCAACTCTCTGTCTTGTAATAATACAAAAAGGGGAACAGCTCCACAGTCCAACCTCCACATCAATATAGTTGGCCCTTTCTGGCCAGTATAACTGCATACAGTACGTTCCAACCACGCAGCTTACCTTAGGAACTCCTGGTCGATCCAGCCAGTCTGCATAAATAGCTTCAAGGGTTAGGCCTTGTCTGGAACACAATGGCAGAACATAATTATTATTGTTAATGTAACCACTGTGATTACCTAAGACACGATGATAGAACATCATCCTGGGAAAATAGTTACCGTAATGCCGAAAATGTTTCGTGCAACACCTTCAAATACAGATGTCGGATCTTAATTTGACCCCTACAACAAAACGCCCATTAATTACAATCCACATAATAATTCAAATGTCCTATTGCTGCAGGATTAGTTTCCTGCTGTGGAAAACTGGCTCAAATTAAGATCCCACATCTGTAGTAGAAAGGGGAAATTCAGGCACAAACCCAACTGCCCACATTCACACACACACACACACACACACACACACACACACACACACACACACACACACACACAAGTTTCCTAAGCCTGTCTCCAGTCTCTTTCAGTCCGTGGTGTTTACAGTCAGACGCAGCAGACACAAATATTGACCGACCCTAACTCTCCCTCCAACTCTCACTTTAATTTAATCAATCTGCTCTGGACACAGGCTACAGCACAGGCAGGGAGAAGACACCGCTCTGAGAGGAGGGAGGGAGAAGGGAGGAGGCTAGAGGAGGGAGGAGGGAGAAGGGAGGGAGAAGGGAGGAGGCTAGAGGAGGGAGGAGGGAGAAGGGAGGAGGGGGGGAGGGAGTGGAGAAGACAGAAAGAGAGTGAGATAAAGGGAGGGACAGATCATTTGTAATGAGGGAGAGGCAACGCGAGAGAGACTGACTAGAGAGGAGAGAGACGATAAATGAAGGAGGAGAGAAAGCGAGGGAGTGAGATGAGTAGAGAGGAAAGAGATAGCAGAGAGTGAGAAAGCGGTCGTCTTTTCACAGTAAACATTAATGGATCTGGGTTTACAATTGTCAGTTTATGAATGACTAATATCCACTTACCGCTCCATGTCAGGAAAGGTCTCCAGCAGCATTTGCAAGAAATCCTGAACCAAAACATCAATGATTAATTGCATGTAGTTCAGTGCATGTATTTAACAGTGTGTATGTATGTATGTATGTATGTATAGTATGTCTGTGTGTGTGTGTTTGTGTGTGTGTGTGTGTGTATAATGATTAGTTCTCTTAGAATAACTCTGTGCCTGTGAACCTAGGTCACTGCTTTGTGTCTGAACGTGTTTATGAAACATTCATTAATGAATGGGGCCCCGGGGCCTCTACTGCAGGCACCAAGGGCCAGGTGTGGTGGCTTACATATACACACACACACACGAACACAACCACACACACACACATGCACACACACGTGCACAAACACACACACAAAAGAACACGCACATGACCAGGTGTGAACGCTCACAGCCATAAGGTCCTGGCAGGACCAACAACTCTTGACAGGTAAGGCACTCGGATCAACATTTACATAGAGAGAGAGTGTTTCAAACGCTGACTGCTTTATCCCTTTCAATACCACCTCAACCAACACCTTAATGGTTTCGGTGCAGCAGAATGCATGTCTGCATTAACGAGTAACCATTGACAACTTGTGTGAGAGAGTTGACTCCAAGATTTAGGTTAACAGCCTTTCTCTTAGTGGTAGATCAGTTTTCCATGTGAAATGGACTTTGTAATAACACAGTAGCACCTACCTGAGAGAGAATCAGTTGTCCATGGTATTTCTTTATAAAGAGTCTGAAGAAGTGGAGGAAGTATTCAAGTCCTACTTTACTGGCCAGGAACCTGAGGAGGAAGTAGCCCTGGAAGAGAAAAAACACACACAAACCGTATCCATCAGAGCAGGAGGGAACATCAAACACCAAACAAATACAAAACCTAAAGAGATGGGAGACGGACACCTCCAGTATTTGATAAGCTACTGTCACACTGGTCCTACTGCATGTTGTGTTCTTTCTCCGTACCTTGAGGTAGTGGACTTGCATGAAGGTTTTCTCAGGGTTGAGTGCATGCTTGACCAGGGACGACCCAGACTCACTGACCTGGCCTGTACTCTCCATGTTGGGCCTGCACACAGACAGTCAGACAGACAGTCAGACAGGACAGACAGCCAAACAGGACAGTCAGTCATACAGGACAGACAGTCAGACAGGAGAGTCAGTCAGACAGGAGAGTCAGTCAGACATGACAGTCAGACAGGACAGACAGTCAGACAGGACAGTCAGACAGACAGACAGGACAGGACAGACATACAGTCAGACAGGACAGTCAGTCAGACAGAATAGACAGTCAGACATGACAGACAGTCATACAGGAGAGTCAGACGGGACAGTCAGACAGACAGGACAGTCAGTGGTACACTACTTGCCCTGCTCCTATTTTTTTCAACAGAAATGACTATGGTATGACCTTTTTGAAATGTAAAGTGGGCTCCTTTTCCAATAGATGAGGAAGTTAAAAGGAATAATCCACCCGTGTAACCTCTCTCATTGGTCCTGTACATTAAACAGGCTGCCATTGTCCTAAAGGCAGGCCACAAATCACATCCAGATTTATAATGGCATTCTATAGTGTTTATACGACCTCACCACGCTACGCTTTGACTTTACTGCCTATGACTCACTGAGCTCTGCCTTCATGAGAACACACACACGCTCGCATGCACATGCACGCACACAGAAGACACACACACACGCTCGCATGCACATGCACGCACACAGAAGACACACACACACAAAACAATGAAACACACACACACCTCACATGAAAAAATACTTCAGTTTTCTATAGAATACTACAGTACTTACTATAGAATTCTATAGCAGACTGTAGTATACTGTAGAATACAATACTACACACTGTAGTATCCCTTGATCATGTATAGTCCTTACTGTAGAATACTATAATAAATCCTATACTACAGTCTGCAAAAACACTTCAGTGCTCATCAATGTACACAAAAGCACTGTTTTTTAAAACTATAAGTAATTTGCATATCCTGCCCCTTTCCCTCCCCCATATACAAATATGTGCCACCCCTAAGTGAGAAACATACATGCCAAGTATAGACCATTAAATTTGATTCCCTACAGGTTATAGAAGGAGCAGAATCTCTGAACTATCCGGTCAGATCCCAGTTCTATACCTCTTACATGTTCAAAGATAATAAAACAAAAACACTATAGTAAATACTACAGTATTGTCTGCAAAAACACAACAGTAAATACTATAGTATAACACTGTCCACAAAAACACTACATTATTTATACAATAGTAAACTGTAAATACTACAGCATACTAAAGTCCGCAAAAACACTACAGTTTAACTATAGTAATACTACAGTATTAATACTATAATAAACTATAGTATTTTTCAATTCACACACAAAAGCAATACAACCAACAAAGTGATTCCCGTGCTCTGTCTGACTCAGGATGTGATGATAGTTCCAGTTCAAATGTATTGATGGTTTAGAGAAGATTAACTCGGGCTGCCAATACGGAACCCTTGAAGGATCAGTCTGCTTCCGTCGATACACAGGCAGGGCAGGCGGCCTGGCTAGCTGATCAATACACTCCTCATCACTGGCCCATTCTCTCAGCACCCTCCGACTGAGGGAGCACGAGGCGCGGCTACAGACAGGGTGAAAGGCGCACTCACTCACTCACACACTCACACACATTCCTCATGACAACACACTGTAGATCTCTGCACATTGCAAAGAGGTAACACACACACACACAGCGCTCGTCATGACAACACTGGGTATCTGTGTAATTGATCTACTGAGGTTGTTTTTCTCCTCTCAGCCATCTGGCCGATTGTTTGTGATTGTTTCCGGTTACACAGGCCTGGTCAGCTACCCGATTTACCCTTCTTCCACCAGCAGCTAATGGAGTATAAACTGCATTAGGGTGAGCGTGATGGGAGGGGATGAGATTGGAGGAGAGGAAATGACAGTAGTGTTTGGTCCGCTCAGAGTGGACCACAGAGGAAAATCATCAGCTTCCTGGAATTCACCGGAAACCTCTTCTTAGTACACTCTGTATGTATGTGTGTGTGTGCGTGTGTGCGCGTGTGTGTCACTTGAACCTCCTGAGTTCTGTCCTCTCTTGACGTTTCCCTGTGGAGATGGCAGAAGCTGAAGAAATCGATTTCAGATCCAGTACATGACTAGGATCTGCTCAGGACACAGTTAACCGCTAATTGAAAAACATCAACGTTACAGTAATTATATTAATCACATCGAACAAAATGACGTCGTTATATGTGATTGCACTACCTGGAAGAATCTCTTTGTGAAAGATAACCAAAACTAGCAAAGGTTGGTTTAACCATGAGAGATTTCCCATAGCCAGACATGCAGTAGACATGGTTGACATAACTGACGACTCTAAGTTACTACAGACTCCTCCCCTGTTGGCCAGGTAATACAAAGTCAAGATTGGTTAGAACAAGTCATAACACCCTATAGGTTGTTCAAGTTGTGTGTGCGTATGCTGAAATCAGTTGTTTTTATGTGATGCCGGCGCTCCAGTCCGCCACACTAGTCGACCGATCAACTCCAGCGTAAATGGTGGAGTTGAGTTTAGTCGGGCTAATGTGTGTACTACTGTAGCAGTGAAATGACTGTATACTGTTTGTCAACTGGTGGGTCGCGGGTTTTGAATGGGTCCCGATTGTAAAACAAAACATTTTTTATTTATTACGTTTATTTATCACCCACTTTTTCTCCCCAATGTCGATCTTGTCTCATCGCTGCAAGGGCTCGGGGGGGCGAAGGTCGAGTCACGTGTCCTCCGAAACATGACCCGCCAAACCGTGGTTCTTAACAAGCCAAGTAAAGCCCCCCAGCGAAACCCTCCCCTAACCTGGACGATGCTGGGCCTTCCGATGCTGGGCCTTCCTTCCGATCACGGCTGCTTGTGACACAGCCTGGGTCTGTAGTGACGCATCTAGCACTGAGATGCAGTGCCTTAGTCCGCTGTGACACAGCCTGGGTCTGTAGTGACGCCTCTAGCACTGAGATGCAGTGCCTTAGACCGATGTGACACCGCCTGGGTCTGTAGTGACACCTCTAGCACTGAGATGCAGTGCCTTAGACCGCTGTGACACCGCCTGGGTCTGTAGTGACGCCTCTAGCACTGAGATGCAGTGCCTTAGACCGATGTGACACCGCCTGGGTCTGTAGTGACGCCTCTAGCACTGAGATGCAGTGCCTTAGTCCGCTGTGACACAGCCTGGGTCTGTAGTGACGCCTCTAGCACTGAAATGCAGTGCCTTAGACCGCTGTGACCCAGCCTGGGACTGTAGTGACGCCTCTAGCACTGAGATGCAGTGCCTTAGACCGATGTGACACAGCCTGGGTCTGTAGTGACGCCTCTAGCACTGAGATGCAGTGCCTTAGACCGATGTGACACAGCCTGGGTCTGTAGTGAAGCCTCTATCACTGAGATGCAGTGCCTTAGACCACTGTGACACAGCCTGGGTCTGTAGTGAAGCCTCTAGCACTGAGATGCAGTGCCTTAGACCGCTGTGACACAGCCTGGGTCTGTAGTGAAGCCTCTAGCACTGAGATGCAGTGCCTTAGACCGCTGTGACACAGCCTGGGTCTGTAGTGACGCCTCTAGCACTGAGATGCAGTGCCTTAGACCGATGTGACACAGCCTGGGTCTGTAGTGAAGCCTCTAGCACTGAGATGCAGTGCCTTAGACTGATGTGACACCGCCTGGGTCTGTAGTGACACGTCTAGCACTGAGATGCAGTGCCTTAGACCGCTGTGACACAGCCTGGGACTGTAGTGACGCCTCTAGCACTGAGATGCAGTGCCTTAGACCGATGTGACACAGCCTGGGTCTGTAGTGACGCCTCTAGCACTGAGATGCAGTGCCTTAGACCGATGTGACACAGCCTGGGTCTGTAGTGAAGCCTCTAGCACTGAGATGCAGTGCCTTAGACCGCTGTGACACCGCCTGGGTCTGTAGTGACGCTTCTAGCACTGAGATGCAGTGCCTTAGACCGCTGTGACACCGCCTGGGTCTGTAGTGAAGCCTCTAGCACTGAGATGCAGTGCCTTAGACCACTGTGACACAGCCTGGGTCTGTAGTGACGCCTCTAGCACTGAGATGCAGTGCCTTAGACCGATGTGACACCGCCTGGGTCTGTAGTGACGCCTCTAGCACTGAGATGCAGTGCCTTAGTCCGCTGTGACACATCCTGGGTCTGTAGTGACGCCTCTAGCACTGAGATGCAGTGCCTTAGACCGCTGTGACACAGCCTGGGTCTGTAGTGAAGCCTCTAGCACTGAGATGCAGTGCCTTAGACCGATGTGACACAGCCTGGGACTGTAGTGACGCCTCTAGCACTGAGATGCAGTGCCTTAGACCGATGTGACACAGCCTGGGTCTGTAGTGACGCCTCTAGCACTGAGATGCAGTGCCTTAGACCGATGTGACACAGCCTGGGTCTGTAGTGAAGCCTCTAGCACTGAGATGCAGTGCCTTAGACCGATGTGACACCGCCTGGGTCTGTAGTGACGCTTCTAGCACTGAGATGCAGTGCCTTAGACCGCTGTGACACCGCCTGGGTCTGTAGTGAAGCCTCTAGCACTGAGATGCAGTGCCTTAGACCGATGTGACACAGCCTGGGTCTGTAGTGACGCCTCTAGCACTGAGATGCAGTGCCTTAGACCGATGTGACACCGCCTGGGTCTGTAGTGACGCCTCTAGCACTGAGATGCAGTGCCTTAGACCGATGTGACACAGCCTGGGACTGTAGTGACGCCTCTAGCACTGAGATGCAGTGCCTTAGACCGATGTGACACAGCCTGGGTCTGTAGTGACGCCTCTAGCACTGAGATGCAGTGCCTTAGACCGATGTGACACAGCCTGGGTCTGTAGTGAAGCCTCTAGCACTGAGATGCAGTGCCTTAGACCGATGTGACACCGCCTGGGTCTGTAGTGACGCTTCTAGCACTGAGATGCAGTGCCTTAGACCGCTGTGACACCGCCTGGGTCTGTAGTGAAGCCTCTAGCACTGAGATGCAGTGCCTTAGACCACTGTGACACAGCCTGGGTCTGTAGTGACGCCTCTAGCACTGAGATGCAGTGCCTTAGACCGATGTGACACCGCCTGGGTCTGTAGTGACGCCTCTAGCACTGAGATGCAGTGCCTTAGACCGATGTGACACCGCCTGGGTCTGTAGTGACGCCTCTAGCACTGAGATGCAGTGCCTTAGTCCACTGTGACACAGCCTGGGTCTGTAGTGACGCCTCTAGCACTGAGATGCAGTGCCTTAGACCGCTGTGAAACAGCCTGGGACTGTAGTGACGCCTCTAGCACTGAGATGCAGTGCCTTAGACCGATGTGACACAGCCTGGGTCTGTAGTGAAGCCTCTAGCACTGAGATGCAGTGTCTTAGACCACTGTGACACAGCCTGGGTCTGTAGTGACGCCTCTAGCACTGAGATGCAGTGCCTTAGACCGATGTGACACCGCCTGGGTCTGTAGTGACACCTCTAGCACTGAGATGCAGTGCCTTAGACCGCTGTGACACCGCCTGGGTCTGTAGTGACGCCTCTAGCACTGAGATGCAGTGCCTTAGACCGATGTGACACCGCCTGGGTCTGTAGTGACGCTTCTAGCACTGAGATGCAGTGCCTTAGACCGCTGTGACACCGCCTGGGTCTGTAGTGAAGCCTCTAGCATTGAGATGCAGTGCCTTAGACCACTGTGACACAGCCTGGGTCTGTAGTGACGCCTCTAGCACTGAGATGCAGTGCCTTAGACCGCTGTGACACCGCCTGGGTCTGTAGTGACACCTCTAGCACTGAGATGCAGTGCCTTAGACCGCTGTGACACCGCCTGGGTCTGTAGTGACGCCTCTAGCACTGAGATGCAGTGCCTTAGACCGATGTGACACCGCCTGAGTCTGTAGTGACGCCTCTAGCACTGAGATGCAGTGCCTTAGTCCACTGTGACACCGCCTGGGTCTGTAGTGACGCCTCTAGCACTGAGATGCAGTGCCTTAGACCGCTGTGACACAGCCTGGGTCTGTAGTGACGCCTCTAGCACTGAGATGCAGTGCCTTAGACCGCTGTGACACAGCCTGGGTCTGTAGTGAAGCCTCTAGCACTGAGATGCAGTGCCTTAGACCACTGTGACACAGCCTGGGTCTGTAGTGACGCCTCTAGCACTGAGATGCAGTGCCTTAGACCGATGTGACACCGCCTGGGTCTGTAGTGACACCTCTAGCACTGAGATGCAGTGCCTTAGACCGCTGTGACACCGCCTGGGTCTGTAGTGACGCCTCTAGCACTGAGATGCAGTGCCTTAGACCGCTGTGACACAGCCTTGGTCTGTAGTGACGCCTCTAGCACTGAGATGCAGTGCCTTAGACCGCTGTGACACCGCCTGGGTCTGTAGTGACGCCTCTAGCACTGAGATGCAGTGCCTTAGTCCGCTGTGACACCGCCTGGGTCTGTAGTGACGCCTCTAGCACTGAGATGCAGTGCCTTAGACCGATGTGACACCGCCTGGGTCTGTAGTGACGCCTCTAGCACTGAGATGCAGTGCCTTAGTCCACTGTGACACAGCCTGGGTCTGTAGTGACGCCTCTAGCACTGAGATGCAGTGCCTTAGACCGCTGTGAAACAGCCTGGGACTGTAGTGACGCCTCTAGCACTGAGATGCAGTGCCTTAGACCGATGTGACACAGCCTGGGTCTGTAGTGAAGCCTCTAGCACTGAGATGCAGTGTCTTAGACCACTGTGACACAGCCTGGGTCTGTAGTGACGCCTCTAGCACTGAGATGCAGTGCCTTAGACCGCTGTGACACCGCCTGGGTCTGTAGTGACACCTCTAGCACTGAGATGCAGTGCCTTAGACCGCTGTGACACCGCCTGGGTCTGTAGTGACGCCTCTAGCACTGAGATGCAGTGCCTTAGACCGATGTGACACCGCCTGAGTCTGTAGTGACGCCTCTAGCACTGAGATGCAGTGCCTTAGTCCACTGTGACACCGCCTGGGTCTGTAGTGACGCCTCTAGCACTGAGATGCAGTGCCTTAGACCGCTGTGACACAGCCTGGGTCTGTAGTGACGCCTCTAGCACTGAGATGCAGTGCCTTAGACCGCTGTGACACAGCCTGGGTCTGTAGTGAAGCCTCTAGCACTGAGATGCAGTGCCTTAGACCACTGTGACACAGCCTGGGTCTGTAGTGACGCCTCTAGCACTGAGATGCAGTGCCTTAGACCGATGTGACACAGCCTGGGTCTGTAGTGAAGCCTCTAGCACTGAGATGCAGTGCCTTAGACCGCTGTGACACCGCCTGGGTCTGTAGTGACGCCTCTAGCACTGAGATGCAGTGCCTTAGACCGATGTGACACCGCCTGGGTCTGTAGTGACACCTCTAGCACTGAGATGCAGTGCCTTAGACCGCTGTGACACCGCCTGGGTCTGTAGTGACGCCTCTAGCACTGAGATGCAGTGCCTTAGACCGCTGTGACACAGCCTTGGTCTGTAGTGACGCCTCTAGCACTGAGATGCAGTGCCTTAGACCGCTGTGACACCGCCTGGGTCTGTAGTGACGCCTCTAGCACTGAGATGCAGTGCCTTAGTCCGCTGTGACACAGCCTGGGTCTGTAGTGACGCCTCTAGCACTGAGATGCAGTGCCTTAGACCGCTGTGAAACAGCCTGGGACTGTAGTGACGCCTCTAGCACTGAGATGCAGTGCCTTAGACCGATGTGACACAGCCTGGGTCTGTAGTGAAGCCTCTAGCACTGAGATGCAGTGTCTTAGACCACTGTGACACAGCCTGGGTCTGTAGTGACGCCTCTAGCACTGAGATGCAGTGCCTTAGACCGCTGTGACACCGCCTGGGTCTGTAGTGACACCTCTAGCACTGAGATGCAGTGCCTTAGACCGCTGTGACACCGCCTGGGTCTGTAGTGACGCCTCTAGCACTGAGATGCAGTGCCTTAGACCGATGTGACACCGCCTGAGTCTGTAGTGACGCCTCTAGCACTGAGATGCAGTGCCTTAGTCCACTGTGACACCGCCTGGGTCTGTAGTGACGCCTCTAGCACTGAGATGCAGTGCCTTAGACCGCTGTGACACAGCCTGGGTCTGTAGTGACGCCTCTAGCACTGAGATGCAGTGCCTTAGACCGCTGTGACACAGCCTGGGTCTGTAGTGAAGCCTCTAGCACTGAGATGCAGTGCCTTAGACCACTGTGACACAGCCTGGGTCTGTAGTGACGCCTCTAGCACTGAGATGCAGTGCCTTAGACCGATGTGACACAGCCTGGGTCTGTAGTGAAGCCTCTAGCACTGAGATGCAGTGCCTTAGACCGCTGTGACACCGCCTGGGTCTGTAGTGACGCCTCTAGCACTGAGATGCAGTGCCTTAGACCGATGTGACACCGCCTGGGTCTGTAGTGACACCTCTAGCACTGAGATGCAGTGCCTTAGACCGCTGTGACACCGCCTGGGTCTGTAGTGACGCCTCTAGCACTGAGATGCAGTGCCTTAGACCGCTGTGACACAGCCTTGGTCTGTAGTGACGCCTCTAGCACTGAGATGCAGTGCCTTAGACCGCTGTGACACCGCCTGGGTCTGTAGTGACGCCTCTAGCACTGAGATGCAGTGCCTTAGTCCGCTGTGACACCGCCTGGGTCTGTAGTGACGCCTCTAGCACTGAGATGCAGTGCCTTAGACCGATGTGACACCGCCTGGGTCTGTAGTGACGCCTCTAGCACTGAGATGCAGTGCCTTAGTCCACTGTGACACAGCCTGGGTCTGTAGTGACGCTTCTAGCACTGAGATGCAGTGCCTTAGACCGCTGTGACACCGCCTGGGTCTGTAGTGAAGCCTCTAGCATTGAGATGCAGTGCCTTAGACCACTGTGACACAGCCTGGGTCTGTAGTGACGCCTCTAGCACTGAGATGCAGTGCCTTAGACCGCTGTGACACCGCCTGGGTCTGTAGTGACACCTCTAGCACTGAGATGCAGTGCCTTAGACCGCTGTGACACCGCCTGGGTCTGTAGTGACGCCTCTAGCACTGAGATGCAGTGCCTTAGACCGATGTGACACCGCCTGAGTCTGTAGTGACGCCTCTAGCACTGAGATGCAGTGCCTTAGTCCACTGTGACACCGCCTGGGTCTGTAGTGACGCCTCTAGCACTGAGATGCAGTGCCTTAGACCGCTGTGACACAGCCTGGGTCTGTAGTGACGCCTCTAGCACTGAGATGCAGTGCCTTAGACCGCTGTGACACAGCCTGGGTCTGTAGTGAAGCCTCTAGCACTGAGATGCAGTGCCTTAGACCACTGTGACACAGCCTGGGTCTGTAGTGACGCCTCTAGCACTGAGATGCAGTGCCTTAGACCGATGTGACACAGCCTGGGTCTGTAGTGAAGCCTCTAGCACTGAGATGCAGTGCCTTAGACCGCTGTGACACCGCCTGGGTCTGTAGTGACGCCTCTAGCACTGAGATGCAGTGCCTTAGACCGATGTGACACCGCCTGGGTCTGTAGTGACACCTCTAGCACTGAGATGCAGTGCCTTAGACCGCTGTGACACCGCCTGGGTCTGTAGTGACGCCTCTAGCACTGAGATGCAGTGCCTTAGACCGCTGTGACACAGCCTTGGTCTGTAGTGACGCTTCTAGCACTGAGATGCAGTGCCTTAGACCGCTGTGACACCGCCTGGGTCTGTAGTGACGCCTCTAGCACTGAGATGCAGTGCCTTAGTCCGCTGTGACACCGCCTGGGTCTGTAGTGACGCCTCTAGCACTGAGATGCAGTGCCTTAGACCGATGTGACACCGCCTGGGTCTGTAGTGACGCCTCTAGCACTGAGATGCAGTGCCTTAGTCCACTGTGACACAGCCTGGGTCTGTAGTGACGCCTCTAGCACTGAGATGCAGTGCCTTAGACCGCTGTGAAACAGCCTGGGACTGTAGTGACGCCTCTAGCACTGAGATGCAGTGCCTTAGACCGATGTGACACAGCCTGGGTCTGTAGTGAAGCCTCTAGCACTGAGATGCAGTGTCTTAGACCACTGTGACACAGCCTGGGTCTGTAGTGACGCCTCTAGCACTGAGATGCAGTGCCTTAGACCGATGTGACACCGCCTGGGTCTGTAGTGACACCTCTAGCACTGAGATGCAGTGCCTTAGACCGCTGTGACACCGCCTGGGTCTGTAGTGACGCCTCTAGCACTGAGATGCAGTGCCTTAGACCGATGTGACACCGCCTGGGTCTGTAGTGACGCTTCTAGCACTGAGATGCAGTGCCTTAGACCGCTGTGACACCGCCTGGGTCTGTAGTGAAGCCTCTAGCATTGAGATGCAGTGCCTTAGACCACTGTGACACAGCCTGGGTCTGTAGTGACGCCTCTAGCACTGAGATGCAGTGCCTTAGACCGCTGTGACACCGCCTGGGTCTGTAGTGACACCTCTAGCACTGAGATGCAGTGCCTTAGACCGCTGTGACACCGCCTGGGTCTGTAGTGATGCCTCTAGCACTGAGATGCAGTGCCTTAGACCGATGTGACACCGCCTGAGTCTGTAGTGACGCCTCTAGCACTGAGATGCAGTGCCTTAGTCCACTGTGACACCGCCTGGGTCTGTAGTGACGCCTCTAGCACTGAGATGCAGTGCCTTAGACCGCTGTGACACAGCCTGGGTCTGTAGTGACGCCTCTAGCACTGAGATGCAGTGCCTTAGACCGCTGTGACACAGCCTGGGTCTGTAGTGAAGCCTCTAGCACTGAGATGCAGTGCCTTAGACCACTGTGACACAGCCTGGGTCTGTAGTGACGCCTCTAGCACTGAGATGCAGTGCCTTAGACCGATGTGACACAGCCTGGGTCTGTAGTGAAGCCTCTAGCACTGAGATGCAGTGCCTTAGACCGCTGTGACACCGCCTGGGTCTGTAGTGACGCCTCTAGCACTGAGATGCAGTGCCTTAGACCGATGTGACACCGCCTGGGTCTGTAGTGACACCTCTAGCACTGAGATGCAGTGCCTTAGACCGCTGTGACACCGCCTGGGTCTGTAGTGACGCCTCTAGCACTGAGATGCAGTGCCTTAGACCGCTGTGACACAGCCTTGGTCTGTAGTGACGCCTCTAGCACTGAGATGCAGTGCCTTAGACCGCTGTGACACCGCCTGGGTCTGTAGTGAAGCCTCTAGCACTGAGATGCAGTGCCTTAGACCGCTGTGACACCGCCTGGGTCTGTAGTGACGCCTCTAGCACTGAGATGCAGTGCCTTAGACCGATGTGACACCGCCTGGGTCTGTAGTGACGCTTCTAGCACTGAGATGCAGTGCCTTAGACCGCTGTGACACCGCCTGGGTCTGTAGTGAAGCCTCTAGCATTGAGATGCAGTGCCTTAGACCACTGTGACACAGCCTGGGTCTGTAGTGACGCCTCTAGCACTGAGATGCAGTGCCTTAGACCGCTGTGACACCGCCTGGGTCTGTAGTGACACCTCTAGCACTGAGATGCAGTGCCTTAGACCGCTGTGACACCGCCTGGGTCTGTAGTGATGCCTCTAGCACTGAGATGCAGTGCCTTAGACCGATGTGACACCGCCTGAGTCTGTAGTGACGCCTCTAGCACTGAGATGCAGTGCCTTAGTCCACTGTGACACCGCCTGGGTCTGTAGTGACGCCTCTAGCACTGAGATGCAGTGCCTTAGACCGCTGTGACACAGCCTGGGTCTGTAGTGACGCCTCTAGCACTGAGATGCAGTGCCTTAGACCGCTGTGACACAGCCTGGGTCTGTAGTGAAGCCTCTAGCACTGAGATGCAGTGCCTTAGACCACTGTGACACAGCCTGGGTCTGTAGTGACGCCTCTAGCACTGAGATGCAGTGCCTTAGACCGATGTGACACAGCCTGGGTCTGTAGTGAAGCCTCTAGCACTGAGATGCAGTGCCTTAGACCGCTGTGACACCGCCTGGGTCTGTAGTGACGCCTCTAGCACTGAGATGCAGTGCCTTAGACCGATGTGACACCGCCTGGGTCTGTAGTGACACCTCTAGCACTGAGATGCAGTGCCTTAGACCGCTGTGACACCGCCTGGGTCTGTAGTGACGCCTCTAGCACTGAGATGCAGTGCCTTAGACCGCTGTGACACAGCCTTGGTCTGTAGTGACGCCTCTAGCACTGAGATGCAGTGCCTTAGACCGCTGTGACACCGCCTGGGTCTGTAGTGACGCCTCTAGCACTGAGATGCAGTGCCTTAGTCCGCTGTGACACCGCCTGGGTCTGTAGTGACGCCTCTAGCACTGAGATGCAGTGCCTTAGACCGATGTGACACCGCCTGGGTCTGTAGTGACGCCTCTAGCACTGAGATGCAGTGCCTTAGTCCACTGTGACACAGCCTGGGTCTGTAGTGACGCCTCTAGCACTGAGATGCAGTGCCTTAGACCGCTGTGAAACAGCCTGGGACTGTAGTGACGCCTCTAGCACTGAGATGCAGTGCCTTAGACCGATGTGACACAGCCTGGGTCTGTAGTGACGCCTCTAGCACTGAGATGCAGTGCCTTAGACCGCTGTGAAACAGCCTGGGACTGTAGTGACGCCTCTAGCACTGAGATGCAGTGCCTTAGACCGATGTGACACAGCCTGGGTCTGTAGTGACACCTCTAGCACTGAGATGCAGTGCCTTAGACCGATGTGACACAGCCTGGGTCTGTAGTGAAGCCTCTAGCACTGAGATGCAGTGTCTTAGACCACTGTGACACAGCCTGGGTCTGTAGTGACGCCTCTAGCACTGAGATGCAGTGCCTTAGACCGCTGTGAAACAGCCTGGGACTGTAGTGACGCCTCTAGCACTGAGATGCAGTGCCTTAGACCGATGTGACACAGCCTGGGTCTGTAGTGACCGCTGTGACACCGCCTGGGTCTGTAGTGAAGCCTCTAGCATTGAGATGCAGTGCCTTAGACCACTGTGACACAGCCTGGGTCTGTAGTGACGCCTCTAGCACTGAGATGCAGTGCCTTAGACCGCTGTGACACCGCCTGGGTCTGTAGTGACACCTCTAGCACTGAGATGCAGTGCCTTAGACCGCTGTGACACCGCCTGGGTCTGTAGTGACGCCTCTAGCACTGAGATGCAGTGCCTTAGACCGATGTGACACCGCCTGGGTCTGTAGTGACGCCTCTAGCACTGAGATGCAGTGCCTTAGTCCACTGTGACACCGCCTGGGTCTGTAGTGACGCCTCTAGCACTGAGATGCAGTGCCTTAGACCGCTGTGACACAGCCTGGGTCTGTAGTGACGCCTCTAGCACTGAGATGCAGTGCCTTAGACCGATGTGACACAGCCTGGGTCTGTAGTGAAGCCTCTAGCACTGAGATGCAGTGCCTTAGACCACTGTGACACAGCCTGGGTCTGTAGTGACGCCTCTAGCACTGAGATGCAGTGCCTTAGACCGATGTGACACCGCCTGGGTCTGTAGTGACCCCTCTAGCACTGAGATGCAGTGCCTTAGTCCGCTGTGACACAGCCTGGGTCTGTAGTGACGCCTCTAGCACTGAGATGCAGTGCCTTAGACCGATGTGACACCGCCTGGGTCTGTAGTGACACCTCTAGCACTGAGATGCAGTGCCTTAGTCCGCTGTGACACAGCCTGGGTCTGTAGTGACGCCTCTAGCACTGAGATGCAGTGCCTTAGACCGCTGTGACACAGCCTGGGACTGTAGTGACGCCTCTAGCACTGAGATGCAGTGCCTTAGACCGATGTGACACAGCCTGGGTCTGTAGTGACACCTCTAGCACTGAGATGCAGTGCCTTAGACCGCTGTGACACCGCCTGGGTCTGTAGTGACGCCTCTAGCACTGAGATGCAGTGCCTTAGACCGATGTGACACCGCCTGGGTCTGTAGTGACGCCTCTAGCACTGAGATGCAGTGCCTTAGTCCGCTGTGACACAGCCTGGGTCTGTAGTGACGCCTCTAGCACTGAGATGCAGTGCCTTAGACTGCTGTGACACAGCCTGGGACTGTAGTGACGCCTCTAGCACTGAGATGCAGTGCCTTAGACCGATGTGACACAGCCTGGGTCTGTAGTGACGCCTCTAGCACTGAGATGCAGTGCCTTAGACCGATGTGACACAGCCTGGGTCTGTAGTGAAGCCTCTAGCACTGAGATGCAGTGCCTTAGACCGATGTGACACCGCCTGGGTCTGTAGTGACACCTCTAGCACTGAGATGCAGTGCCTTAGAACACTGTGACACCGCCTGGGTCTGTAGTGACGCCTCTAGCACTGAGATGCAGTGCCTTAGACCGATGTGACACCACCTGGGTCTGTAGTGCCGCCTCTAGCACTGAGATGCAGTGCCTTAGTCCGCTGTGACACAGCCTGGGTCTGTAGTGACGCCTCTAGCACTGAGATGCAGTGCCTTAGACCGATGTGACACCGCCTGGGTCTGTAGTGACACCTCTAGCACTGAGATGCAGTGCCTTAGACCGCTGTGACACCGCCTGGGTCTGTAGTGACGCCTCTAGCACTGAGATGCAGTGCCTTAGACCGATGTGACACCGCCTGGGTCTGTAGTGACGCCTCTAGCACTGAGATGCAGTGCCTTAGACCGCTGTGACACAGCCTGGGACTGTAGTGACGCCTCTAGCACTGAGATGCAGTGCCTTAGACCGATGTGACACAGCCTGGGTCTGTAGTGAAGCCTCTATCACTGAGATGCAGTGCCTTAGACCACTGTGACACAGCCTGGGTCTGTAGTGACGCCTCTAGCACTGAGATGCAGTGCCTTAGACCGATGTGACACCGCCTGGGTCTGTAGTGACACCTCTAGCACTGAGATGCAGTGCCTTAGACCGCTGTGACACCGCCTGGGTCTGTAGTGACGTCTCTAGCACTGAGATGCAGTGCCTTAGACCGCTGTGACACAGCCTTGGTCTGTAGTGTTTCCTCTAGCACTGAGATGCAGTGCCTTAGACCGCTGTGACACCGCCTGGGTCTGTAGTGACGTCTCTAGCACTGAGATGCAGTGCCTTAGACCGCTGTGACACAGCCTTGGTCTGTAGTGACGCCTCTAGCACTGAGATGCAGTGCCTTAGACCGCTGTGACACCGCCTGGGTCTGTAGTGACGCCTCTAGCACTGAGATGCAGTGCCTTAGACCGCTGTGACACCGCCTGGGTCTGTAGTGACGCCTCTAGCACTGAGATGCAGTGCCTTAGACCGATGTGACACCGCCTGGGTCTGTAGTGACGCCTCTAGCACTGAGATGCAGTGCCTTAGACCGCTGTGACACAGCCTGGGACTGTAGTGACGCCTCTAGCACTGAGATGCAGTGCCTTAGACCGATGTGACACAGCCTGGGTCTGTAGTGAAGCCTCTATCACTGAGATGCAGTGCCTTAGACCACTGTGACACAGCCTGGGTCTGTAGTGACGCCTCTAGCACTGAGATGCAGTGCCTTAGACCGATGTGACACCGCCTGGGTCTGTAGTGACACCTCTAGCACTGAGATGCAGTGCCTTAGACCGCTGTGACACCGCCTGGGTCTGTAGTGACGTCTCTAGCACTGAGATGCAGTGCCTTAGACCGCTGTGACACAGCCTTGGTCTGTAGTGTTTCCTCTAGCACTGAGATGCAGTGCCTTAGACCGCTGTGACACCGCCTGGGTCTGTAGTGACGTCTCTAGCACTGAGATGCAGTGCCTTAGACCGCTGTGACACAGCCTTGGTCTGTAGTGACGCCTCTAGCACTGAGATGCAGTGCCTTAGACCGCTGTGACACCGCCTGGGTCTGTAGTGACGCCTCTAGCACTGAGATGCAGTGCCTTAGACCGCTGTGACACCGCCTGGGTCTGTAGTGACGCCTCTAGCACTGAGATGCAGTGCCTTAGACCGATGTGACACAGCCTGGGTCTGTAGTGACGCCTCTAGCACTGAGATGCAGTGCCTTAGACCGCTGTGACACAGCCTGGGTCTGTAGTGAAGCCTCTAGCACTGAGATGCAGTGCCTTAGTCCACTGTGACACCGCCTGGGTCTGTAGTGACGCCTCTAGCACTGAGATGCAGTGCCTTAGACCGCTGTGACACAGCCTGGGTCTGTAGTGACGCCTCTAGCACTGAGATGCAGTGCCTTAGACCGCTGTGACACAGCCTGGGTCTGTAGTGAAGCCTCTAGCACTGAGATGCAGTGCCTTAGACCACTGTGACACAGCCTGGGTCTGTAGTGACGCCTCTAGCACTGAGATGCAGTGCCTTAGACCGATGTGACACAGCCTGGGTCTGTAGTGAAGCCTCTAGCACTGAGATGCAGTGCCTTAGACCGCTGTGACACCGCCTGGGTCTGTAGTGACGCCTCTAGCACTGAGATGCAGTGCCTTAGACCGATGTGACACCGCCTGGGTCTGTAGTGACACCTCTAGCACTGAGATGCAGTGCCTTAGACCGCTGTGACACCGCCTGGGTCTGTAGTGACGCCTCTAGCACTGAGATGCAGTGCCTTAGACCGCTGTGACACAGCCTTGGTCTGTAGTGACGCCTCTAGCACTGAGATGCAGTGCCTTAGACCGCTGTGACACCGCCTGGGTCTGTAGTGACGCCTCTAGCACTGAGATGCAGTGCCTTAGTCCGCTGTGACACCGCCTGGGTCTGTAGTGACGCCTCTAGCACTGAGATGCAGTGCCTTAGACCGATGTGACACCGCCTGGGTCTGTAGTGACGCCTCTAGCACTGAGATGCAGTGCCTTAGTCCACTGTGACACAGCCTGGGTCTGTAGTGACGCCTCTAGCACTGAGATGCAGTGCCTTAGACCGCTGTGAAACAGCCTGGGACTGTAGTGACGCCTCTAGCACTGAGATGCAGTGCCTTAGACCGATGTGACACAGCCTGGGTCTGTAGTGACGCCTCTAGCACTGAGATGCAGTGCCTTAGACCGCTGTGAAACAGCCTGGGACTGTAGTGACGCCTCTAGCACTGAGATGCAGTGCCTTAGACCGATGTGACACAGCCTGGGTCTGTAGTGACACCTCTAGCACTGAGATGCAGTGCCTTAGACCGATGTGACACAGCCTGGGTCTGTAGTGAAGCCTCTAGCACTGAGATGCAGTGTCTTAGACCACTGTGACACAGCCTGGGTCTGTAGTGACGCCTCTAGCACTGAGATGCAGTGCCTTAGACCGCTGTGAAACAGCCTGGGACTGTAGTGACGCCTCTAGCACTGAGATGCAGTGCCTTAGACCGATGTGACACAGCCTGGGTCTGTAGTGACCGCTGTGACACCGCCTGGGTCTGTAGTGAAGCCTCTAGCATTGAGATGCAGTGCCTTAGACCACTGTGACACAGCCTGGGTCTGTAGTGACGCCTCTAGCACTGAGATGCAGTGCCTTAGACCGCTGTGACACCGCCTGGGTCTGTAGTGACACCTCTAGCACTGAGATGCAGTGCCTTAGACCGCTGTGACACCGCCTGGGTCTGTAGTGACGCCTCTAGCACTGAGATGCAGTGCCTTAGACCGATGTGACACCGCCTGGGTCTGTAGTGACGCCTCTAGCACTGAGATGCAGTGCCTTAGTCCACTGTGACACCGCCTGGGTCTGTAGTGACGCCTCTAGCACTGAGATGCAGTGCCTTAGACCGCTGTGACACAGCCTGGGTCTGTAGTGACGCCTCTAGCACTGAGATGCAGTGCCTTAGACCGATGTGACACAGCCTGGGTCTGTAGTGAAGCCTCTAGCACTGAGATGCAGTGCCTTAGACCACTGTGACACAGCCTGGGTCTGTAGTGACGCCTCTAGCACTGAGATGCAGTGCCTTAGACCGATGTGACACCGCCTGGGTCTGTAGTGACCCCTCTAGCACTGAGATGCAGTGCCTTAGTCCGCTGTGACACAGCCTGGGTCTGTAGTGACGCCTCTAGCACTGAGATGCAGTGCCTTAGACCGATGTGACACCGCCTGGGTCTGTAGTGACACCTCTAGCACTGAGATGCAGTGCCTTAGTCCGCTGTGACACAGCCTGGGTCTGTAGTGACGCCTCTAGCACTGAGATGCAGTGCCTTAGACCGCTGTGACACAGCCTGGGACTGTAGTGACGCCTCTAGCACTGAGATGCAGTGCCTTAGACCGATGTGACACAGCCTGGGTCTGTAGTGACACCTCTAGCACTGAGATGCAGTGCCTTAGACCGCTGTGACACCGCCTGGGTCTGTAGTGACGCCTCTAGCACTGAGATGCAGTGCCTTAGACCGATGTGACACCGCCTGGGTCTGTAGTGACGCCTCTAGCACTGAGATGCAGTGCCTTAGTCCGCTGTGACACAGCCTGGGTCTGTAGTGACGCCTCTAGCACTGAGATGCAGTGCCTTAGACTGCTGTGACACAGCCTGGGACTGTAGTGACGCCTCTAGCACTGAGATGCAGTGCCTTAGACCGATGTGACACAGCCTGGGTCTGTAGTGACGCCTCTAGCACTGAGATGCAGTGCCTTAGACCGATGTGACACAGCCTGGGTCTGTAGTGAAGCCTCTAGCACTGAGATGCAGTGCCTTAGACCGATGTGACACCGCCTGGGTCTGTAGTGACACCTCTAGCACTGAGATGCAGTGCCTTAGAACACTGTGACACCGCCTGGGTCTGTAGTGACGCCTCTAGCACTGAGATGCAGTGCCTTAGACCGATGTGACACCACCTGGGTCTGTAGTGCCGCCTCTAGCACTGAGATGCAGTGCCTTAGTCCGCTGTGACACAGCCTGGGTCTGTAGTGACGCCTCTAGCACTGAGATGCAGTGCCTTAGACCGATGTGACACCGCCTGGGTCTGTAGTGACACCTCTAGCACTGAGATGCAGTGCCTTAGACCGCTGTGACACCGCCTGGGTCTGTAGTGACGCCTCTAGCACTGAGATGCAGTGCCTTAGACCGATGTGACACCGCCTGGGTCTGTAGTGACGCCTCTAGCACTGAGATGCAGTGCCTTAGACCGCTGTGACACAGCCTGGGACTGTAGTGACGCCTCTAGCACTGAGATGCAGTGCCTTAGACCGATGTGACACAGCCTGGGTCTGTAGTGAAGCCTCTATCACTGAGATGCAGTGCCTTAGACCACTGTGACACAGCCTGGGTCTGTAGTGACGCCTCTAGCACTGAGATGCAGTGCCTTAGACCGATGTGACACCGCCTGGGTCTGTAGTGACACCTCTAGCACTGAGATGCAGTGCCTTAGACCGCTGTGACACCGCCTGGGTCTGTAGTGACGTCTCTAGCACTGAGATGCAGTGCCTTAGACCGCTGTGACACAGCCTTGGTCTGTAGTGTTTCCTCTAGCACTGAGATGCAGTGCCTTAGACCGCTGTGACACCGCCTGGGTCTGTAGTGACGTCTCTAGCACTGAGATGCAGTGCCTTAGACCGCTGTGACACAGCCTTGGTCTGTAGTGACGCCTCTAGCACTGAGATGCAGTGCCTTAGACCGCTGTGACACCGCCTGGGTCTGTAGTGACGCCTCTAGCACTGAGATGCAGTGCCTTAGACCGCTGTGACACCGCCTGGGTCTGTAGTGACGCCTCTAGCACTGAGATGCAGTGCCTTAGACCGATGTGACACCGCCTGGGTCTGTAGTGACGCCTCTAGCACTGAGATGCAGTGCCTTAGACCGCTGTGACACAGCCTGGGACTGTAGTGACGCCTCTAGCACTGAGATGCAGTGCCTTAGACCGATGTGACACAGCCTGGGTCTGTAGTGAAGCCTCTATCACTGAGATGCAGTGCCTTAGACCACTGTGACACAGCCTGGGTCTGTAGTGACGCCTCTAGCACTGAGATGCAGTGCCTTAGACCGATGTGACACCGCCTGGGTCTGTAGTGACACCTCTAGCACTGAGATGCAGTGCCTTAGACCGCTGTGACACCGCCTGGGTCTGTAGTGACGTCTCTAGCACTGAGATGCAGTGCCTTAGACCGCTGTGACACAGCCTTGGTCTGTAGTGTTTCCTCTAGCACTGAGATGCAGTGCCTTAGACCGCTGTGACACCGCCTGGGTCTGTAGTGACGTCCTCTAGCACTGAGATGCAGTGCCTTAGACCGCTGTGACACAGCCTTGGTCTGTAGTGACGCCTCTAGCACTGAGATGCAGTGCCTTAGACCGCTGTGACACCGCCTGGGTCTGTAGTGACGCCTCTAGCACTGAGATGCAGTGCCTTAGACCGCTGTGACACCGCCTGGGTCTGTAGTGACGCCTCTAGCACTGAGATGCAGTGCCTTAGACCGATGTGACACAGCCTGGGTCTGTAGTGACGCCTCTAGCACTGAGATGCAGTGCCTTAGACCGCTGTGACACAGCCTGGGTCTGTAGTGAAGCCTCTAGCACTGAGATGCAGTGCCTTAGACCGCTGTGACACAGCCTGGGTCTGTAGTGAAGCCTCTAGCACTGAGATGCAGTACCTTAGACCGCTGTGACACAGCCTGGGTCTGTAGTGACGCCTATAGCACTGAGATGCAGTGCCTTAGACCGATGTGACACCGCCTGGGTCTGTAGTGCCGCCTCTAGCACTGAGATGCAGTGCCTTAGACCGCTGTGACACAGCCTGGGTCTGTAGTGACGCCTCTAGCACTGAGATGCAGTGCCTTAGACCGATGTGACACCGCCTGGGTCTGTAGTGACGCCTCTAGCACTGAGATGCAGTGCCTTAGACCGCTGTGACACCGCCTGGGTCTGTAGTGACGCCTCTAGCACTGAGATGCAGTGCCTTAGACCGATGTGACACCGCCTGGGTCTGTAGTGACGCCTCTAGCACTGAGATGCAGTGCCTTAGACCGCTGTGACACAGCCTGGGTCTGTAGTGACGCCTCTAGCACTGAGATGCAGTGCCTTAGACCGATGTGACACAGCCTGGGTCTGTAGTGAAGCCTCTAGCACTGAGATGCAGTGCCTTAGACCGCTGTGACACAGCCTGGGTCTGTAGTGACGCCTCTAGCACTGAGATGCAGTGCCTTAGACCGATTGTGACACAGCCTGGGTCTGTAGTGACGCCTCTAGCACTGAGATGCAGTGCCTTAGACCGCTGTGACACCGCCTGGGTCTGTAGTGACAGCCTCTAGCACTGAGATGCAGTGCCTTAGACCGCTGTGACACAGCCTGGGTCTGTAGTGACGCCTCTAGCACTGAGATGCAGTGCCTTAGACCGCTGTGACACCGCCTGGGTCTGTAGTGACGCCTCTAGCACTGAGATGCAGTGCCTTAGACCGATGTGACACAGCCTGGTCTGTAGTGACGCCTCTAGCACTGAGATGCAGTGCCTTAGACCGCTTGTTGACACAGCCTGGGTTCTGTAGTGACGCCTCTAGCAACTGAGATGCAGTGCCTTAGACCTGATGTGACACCGCCTGGGTCTGTAGTAGTGACACCTCTAGCACTGAGATGCAGTGCCTTAGACCGCTGTGACACAGCCTGGGTCTGTAGTGACGCCCTCTAGCACTGAGATGCAGTGCCTTAGACCGCTGTGACACAGCCTGGGTCTGTAGTGACGCCTCTAGCACTGAGATGCAGTGCCTTAGACCGATGTGACACCGCCTGGGTCTGTAGTGACGCCTCTAGCACTGAGATGCAGTGCCTTAGACCGCTGTGACACAGCCTGGGTCTGTAGTGACGCCTCTAGCACTGAGATGCAGTGCCTTAGACCGCTGTGACACCGCCTGGGTCTGTAGTGACGCTCTAGCACTGAGATGCAGTGCCTTAGACCGCTGTGACACCGCCTGGGTCTGTAGTGACGCCTCTAGCACTGAGATGCAGTGCCTTAGACCGCTGTGACACAGCCTGGGTCTGTAGTGACGCCTCTAGCACTGAGATGCAGTGCCTTAGACCGATGTGACACAGCCTGGGTCTGTAGTGACGCCTCTAGCACTGAGATGCAGTGCCTTAGACCGATGTGACACAGCCTGGGTCTGTAGTGACGCCTCTAGCACTGAGATGCAGTGCCTTAGACCGATGTGACACAGCCTGGGTCTGTAGTGACGCCTCTAGCACTGAGATGCAGTGCCTTAGACCGCTGTGACACCGCCTGGGTCTGTAGTGACGCCTCTAGCACTGAGATGCAGTGCCTTAGACCGATGTGACACCGCCTGGGTCTGTA
Organism: Oncorhynchus kisutch; assembly: GCF_002021735.2. NCBI lineage: Eukaryota > Metazoa > Chordata > Actinopteri > Salmoniformes > Salmonidae > Oncorhynchus > Oncorhynchus kisutch. Next base: position 39,662,393 of record NC_034176.2, read on the forward strand.
GTGACGCCTCTAGCACTGAGATGCAGTGCCTTAGACCGCTGTGACACAGCCTGGGTCTGTAGTGACGCCTCTAGCACTGAGATGCAGTGCCTTAGACCGCTGTGACACAGCCTGGGTCTGTAGTGACGCCTCTAGCACTGAGATGCAGTGCCTTAGACCGATGTGACACAGCCTGGGTCTGTAGTGACGCCTCTAGCACTGAGATGCAGTGCCTTAGACCGCTGTGACACAGCCTGGGTCTGTAGTGACGCCTCTAGCACTGAGATGCAGTGCCTTAGACCGCTGTGACACAGCCTGGGTCTGTAGTGACGCCTCTAGCACTGAGATGCAGTGCCTTAGACGATGTGACACAGCCTGGGTCTGTAGTGACGCCTCTAGCACTGAGATGCAGTGCCTTAGACCGATGTGACACAGCCTGGGTCTGTAGTGACGCCTCTAGCACTGAGATGCAGTGCCTTAGACCGCTGTGACACAGCCTGGGTCTGTAGTGACGCCTCTAGCACTGAGATGCAGTGCCTTAGACCGCTGTGACACCGCCTGGGTCTGTAGTGACGCCTCTAGCACTGAGATGCAGTGCCTTAGACCGATGTGACACAGCCTGGGTCTGTAGTGACGCCTCTAGCACTGAGATGCAGTGCCTTAGACCGCTGTGACACCGCCTGGGTCTGTAGTGACGCCTCTAGCACTGAGATGCAGTGCCTTAGACCGCTGTGACACAGCCTGGGTCTGTAGTGAAGCCTCTAGCACTGAGATGCAGTGCCTTAGACCGCTGTGACACCGCCTGGGTCTGTAGTGACGCCTCTAGCACTGAGATGCAGTGCCTTAGACCGATGTGACACCGCCTGGGTCTGTAGTGACGCTCTAGCACTGAGATGCAGTGCCTTAGACCGCTGTGACACAGCCTGGGTCTGTAGTGACGCCTCTAGCACTGAGATGCAGTGCCTTAGACCGCTGTGACACAGCCTGGGTCTGTAGTGACGCCTCTAGCACTGAGATGCAGTGCCTTAGACCGATGTGACACAGCCTGGGTCTGTAGTGACGCCTCTAGCACTGAGATGCAGTGCCTTAGACCGCTGTGACACAGCCTGGGTCTGTAGTGACGCCTCTAGCACTGAGATGCAGTGCCTTAGACCGCTGTGACACAGCCTGGGTCTGTAGTGACGCCTCTAGCACTGAGATGCAGTGCCTTAGACCGATGTGACACAGCCTGGGTCTGTAGTGACGCCTCTAGCACTGAGATGCAGTGCCTTAGACCGCTGTGACACAGCCTGGGTCTGTAGTGACGCCTCTAGCACTGAGATGCAGTGCCTTAGACCGCTTGTGACACAGCCTGGGTCTGTAGTGACGCCTCTAGCACTGAGATGCAGTGCCTTAGACCGCTGTGACACAGCCTGGGTCTGTAGTGACGCCTCTAGCACTGAGATGCAGTGCCTTAGACCGATGTGACACCGCCTGGGTCTGTAGTGACGCCTCTAGCACTGAGATGCAGTGCCTTAGACGCTGTGACACAGCCTGGGTCTGTAGTGAAGCCTCTAGCACTGAGATGCAGTGCCTTAGACCGATGTGACACAGCCTGGGTCTGTAGTGACGCCTCTAGCACTGAGATGCAGTGCCTTTAGACCGATGTGACCACAGCCTGGGTCTGTAGTGACGCCTCTAGCACTGAGATGCAGTGGCCTTAGACCGATGCTGACACAGCCTGGGTCTGTAGTGAAGCCTCTAGCATGCGATGCAGTGCCTTAGACAGCTGTGACACAGCCTGGTCTGTAGTGACGCCTCTAGCACTGAGATGCAGTGCCTTAGACCGATGTGACACCGCCTGGGTCTGTAGTGACACCTCTAGCACTGAGATGCAGTGCCTTAGGACCGCTGTGACACCTTGCCTGGGGTCTGTAGTGACGACTCTAGCACTGAGATGCAGTGCCTTAGACCGCTGTGACAACCGCCCTGGGTCTGTAGTTGACGCCTCTAGCACTGAGATGCATGCCTTTAGCCCGCTGTGACACAGCCTGGGTCTGTAGTGAAGCCTCTAGCACTGAGATGCAGTGCCTTAGACCGATGTGACACCGCCTGGGTCTGTAGTGAAGCCTCTAGCACTGAGATGCAGTGCCTTAGACCCGCTGTGACCACCGCCTGGGTCTGGTAGTGAAGCCTCTAGCACTGAGATGCAGTGCCTTAGACCGATGTGACACGCCTGGGTCTGTAGTGACGCCTCTAGCACTGAGATGCAGTGCCTTAGACCGCTGTGACACAGCCTGGGTCTGTAGTGACGCCTCTAGCACTGAGATGCAGTGCCTTAGACCGCTGTGACACCGCCTGGGTCTGTAGTGAAGCCTCTAGCACTGAGATGCAGTGCCTTAGACCGCTGTGACACCGCCTGGGTCTGTAGTGACGCCTCTAGCACTGAGATGCAGTGCCTTAGACCGATGTGACACCGCTGGGTCTGTAGTGAACCTCTAGCACTGAGATGCAGTGCCTTAGACCGCTGTGACACTTCCTGGGTCTGTAGTGACGTCTCTAGCACTGAGATGCAGTGCCTTAGACCGCTGTGACACAGCCTTGGTCTGTAGTGACGCCTCTAGCACTGAGATGCAGTGCCTTAGACCGCTGTGACACCGCCTGGGTCTGTAGTGACGCCTCTAGCACTGAGATGCAGTGCCTTAGACCGATGTGACACCGCCTGGGTCTGTAGTGACGCCTCTAGCACTGAGATGCAGTGCCTTAGTCCGCTGTGACACAGCCTGGGTCTGTAGTGACGCCTCTAGCACTGAGATGCAGTGCCTTAGACCGCTGTGGACACAGCCTGGGACTGTAGTGACGCCTCTAGCGCTGAGATGCAGTGCCTTAGACCGATGTGACACAGCCTGGGTCTGTAGTGACGCCTCTAGCGCTGAGATGCAGTGCCTTAGACCGCTGTGACACCGCCTGGGTCTGTAGTGAAGCCTCTAGCACTGAGATGCAGTGCCTTAGACCGCTGTGACACCGCCTGGGTCTGTAGTGAAGCCTCTAGCACTGAGATGCAGTGCCTTAGACCGATGTGACACAGCCTGGGTCTGTAGTGACGCCTCTAGCACTGAGATGCAGTGCCTTAGACCGATGTGACACAGCCTGGGTCTGTAGTGAAGCCTCTAGCATTGAGATGCAGTGCCTTAGACCGCTGTGACACCGCCTGGGTCTGTAGTGACGCCTCTAGCACTGAGATGCAGTGCCTTAGACCGATGTGACACCGCCTGGGTCTGTAGTGACGCCTCTAGCACTGAGATGCAGTGCCTTAGTCCGCTGTGACACAGCCTGGGTCTGTAGTGACGCCTCTAGCACTGAGATGCAGTGCCTTAGACCGATGTGACACCGCCTGGGTCTGTAGTGACACCTCTAGCACTGAGATGCAGTGCCTTAGACCGCTGTGACACCGCCTGGGTCTGTAGTGACGCCTCTAGCACTGAGATGCAGTGCCTTAGACCGATGTGACACCGCCTGGGTCTGTAGTGACGCCTCTAGCACTGAGATGCAGTGCCTTAGTCCGCTGTGACACAGCCTGGGTCTGTAGTGACGCCTCTAGCACTGAGATGCAGTGCCTTAGACCGCTGTGACACAGCCTGGGACTGTAGTGACGCCTCTAGCGCTGAGATGCAGTGCCTTAGACCGATGTGACACAGCCTGGGTCTGTAGTGACGCCTCTAGCTCTGAGATGCAGTGCCTTAGACCGATGTGACACAGCCTGGGTCTGTAGTGAAGCCTCTATCACTGAGATGCAGTGCCTTAGACCACTGTGACACAGCCTGGGTCTGTAGTGACGCCTCTAGCACTGAGATGCAGTGCCTTAGACCGCTGTGACACAGCCTGGGTCTGTAGTGACGCCTCTAGCACTGAGATGCAGTGCCTTAGACCGCTGTGACACCGCCTGGGTCTGTAGTGAAGCCTCTAGCACTGAGATGCAGTGCCTTAGACCGCTGTGACACAGCTTGGGTCTGTAGTGACACCTCTAGCACTGAGATGCAGTGCCTTAGACTGATGTGACACCGCCTGGGTCTGTAGTGACGCTTCTAGCACTGAGATGCAGTGCCTTAGACCGCTGTGACACCGCCTGGGTCTGTAGTGAAGCCTCTAGCATTGAGATGCAGTGCCTTAGACTGATGTGACACAGCCTGGGTCTGTAGTGTAGCCTCTAGCACTGAGATGCAGTGCCTTAGACCGCTGTGACACAGCCTGGGTCTGTAGTGACGCCTCTAGCACTGAGATGCAGTGCCTTAGACCGCTGTGACACCGCCTGGGTCTGTAGTGATGCCTCTAGCACTGAGATGCAGTGCCTTAGACCGATGTGACACAGCCTGAGTCTGTAGTGACACCTCTAGCACTGAGATGCAGTGCCTTAGACTGATGTGACACAGCCTGGGTCTGTAGTGTAGCCTCTAGCACTGAGATGCAGTGCCTTAGACCGCTGTGACACAGCCTGGGTCTGTAGTGACGCCTCTAGCACTGAGATGCAGTGCCTTAGACCGATGTGACACATTCTGGGTCTGTAGTGAAGCCTCTAGCACTGAGATGCAGTGCCTTAGACCGATGTGACACCGCCTGGGTCTGTAGTGACGCCTCTAGCACTGAGATGCAGTGCCTTAGACCGATGTGACACCGCCTGGGTCTGTAGTGACGCTTCTAGCACTGAGATGCAGTGCCTTAGACCGCTGTGACACCGCCTGGGTCTGTAGTGAAGCCTCTAGCACTGAGATGCAGTGCCTTAGACCGCTGTGACACAGCCTGGGACTGTAGTGACGCCTCTAGCACTGAGATGCAGTGCCTTAGACCGATGTGACACAGCCTGGGTCTGTAGTGACGCCTCTAGCACTGAGATGCAGTGCCTTAGTCCGCTGTGACACAGCCTGGGTCTGTAGTGACGCCTCTAGCACTGAGATGCAGTGCCTTAGACCGCTGTGACACAGCCTGGGTCTGTAGTGACGCCTCTAGCACTGAGATGCAGTGCCTTAGACCGCTGTGACACAGCCTGGGTCTGTAGTGACACCTTTAGCACTGAGATGCAGTGCCTTAGACCGCTGTGACACCGCCTGGGTCTGTAGTGAAGCCTCTAGCACTGAGATGCAGTGCCTTAGACCGCTGTGACACCGCCTGGGTCTGTAGTGAAGCCTCTAGCACTGAGATGCAGTGCCTTAGACCGATGTGACACAACCTGGGTCTGTAGTGAAGCCTCTAGCACTGAGATGCAGTGCCTTAGACCGCTGTGACACCGCCTGGGTCTGTAGTGACGCCTCTAGCACTGAGATGCAGTGCCTTAGACCGATGTGACACCGCCTGGGTCTGTAGTGACGCCTCTAGCACTGAGATGCAGTGCCTTAGTCCGCTGTGACACAGCCTGGGTCTGTAGTGACGCCTCTAGCACTGAGATGCAGTGCCTTAGACCGATGTGACACCGCCTGGGTCTGTAGTGACACCTCTAGCACTGAGATGCAGTGCCTTAGACCGCTGTGACACCGCCTGGGTCTGTAGTGAAGCCACTACCACTGAGATGCAGTGCCTTAGACCGCTGTGACACCGCCTGGGTCTGTAGTGAAGCCTCTAGCACTGAGATGCAGTGCCTTAGACCGATGTGACACAGCCTGGGTCTGTAGTGATGCCTCTAGCACTGAGATGCAGTGCCTTAGACCGATGTGACACAACCTGGGTCTGTAGTGAAGCCTCTAGCACTGAGATGCAGTGCCTTAGACCGCTGTGACACCGCCTGGGTCTGTAGTGACGCCTCTAGCACTGAGATGCAGTGCCTTAGACCGATGTGACACAGCCTGGGTCTGTAGTGACGCCTCTAGCACTGAGATGCAGTGCCTTAGTCCGCTGTGACACAGCCTGGGTCTGTAGTGACGCCTCTAGCACTGAGATGCAGTGCCTTAGACCGATGTGACACCGCCTGGGTCTGTAGTGACACCTCTAGCACTGAGATGCAGTGCCTTAGACCGCTGTGACACCGCCTGGGTCTGTAGTGACGCCTCTAGCACTGAGATGCAGTGCCTTAGACCGATGTGACACCGCCTGGGTCTGTAGTGACGCCTCTAGCACTGAGATGCAGTGCCTTAGTCCGCTGTGACACAGCCTGGGTCTGTAGTGACGCCTCTAGCACTGAGATGCAGTGCCTTAGACCGCTGTGACACAGCCTGGGACTGTAGTGACACCTCTAGCGCTGAGATGCAGTGCCTTAGACCGATGTGACACAGCCTGGGTCTGTAGTGACGCCTCTAGCACTGAGATGCAGTGCCTTAGACCGATGTGACACAGCCTGGGTCTGTAGTGAAGCCTCTATCACTGAGATGCAGTGCCTTAGACCACTGTGACACAGCCTGGGTCTGTAGTGACGCCTCTAGCACTGAGATGCAGTGCCTTAGACCGATGTGACACCGCCTGGGTCTGTAGTGACACCTCTAGCACTGAGATGCAGTGCCTAAGACCGCTGTGACACTGCCTGGGTCTGTAGTGACGTCTCTAGCACTGAGATGCAGTGCCTTAGACCGCTGTGACACCGCCTGGGTCTGTAGTGACGCCTCTAGCACTGAGATGCAGTGCCTTAGACCGCTGTGACACAGCCTGGGTCTGTAGTGACACCTCTAGCACTGAGATGCAGTGCCTTAGACCGCTGTGACACCGCCTGGGTCTGTAGTGAAGCCTCTAGCACTGAGATGCAGTGCCTTAGACCGCTGTGACACCGCCTGGGTCTGTAGTGAAGCCTCTAGCACTGAGATGCAGTGCCTTAGACCGATGTGACACAGCCTGGGTCTGTAGTGATGCCTCTAGCACTGAGATGCAGTGCCTTAGACCGATGTGACACAGCCTGGGTCTGTAGTGAAGCCTCTAGCACTGAGATGCAGTGCCTTAGACCGCTGTGACACCGCCTGGGTCTGTAGTGACGCCTCTAGCACTGAGATGCAGTGCCTTAGTCCGCTGTGACACAGCCTGGGTCTGTAGTGACGCCTCTAGCACTGAGATGCAGTGCCTTAGACCAATGTGACACCGCCTGGGTCTGTAGTGACACCTCTAGCACTGAGATGCAGTGCCTTAGACCGCTGTGACACCGCCTGGGTCTGTAGTGACGCCTCTAGCACTGAGATGCAGTGCCTTAGACCGATGTGACACCGCCTGGGTCTGTAGTGACGCCTCTAGGACTGAGATGCAGTGCCTTAGTCCGCTGTGACACAGCCTGGGTCTGTAGGTACGCCTCTAGCACTGAGATGCAGTGCCTTAGACCGCTGTGACACAGCCTGGGACTGTAGTGACGCCTCTAGCGCTGAGATGCAGTGCCTTAGACCGATGTGACACAGCCTGGGTCTGTAGTGACGCCTCTAGCACTGAGATGCAGTGCCTTAGACCGATGTGACACAGCCTGGGTCTGTAGTGAAGCCTCTATCACTGAGATGCAGTGCCTTAGACCACTGTGACACAGCCTGGGTCTGTAGTGACGCCTCTAGCACTGAGATGCAGTGCCTTAGACCGATGTGACACCGCCTGGGTCTGTAGTGACACCTCTAGCACTGAGATGCAGTGCCTAAGACCGCTGTGACACTTCCTGGGTCTGTAGTGACGTCTCTAGCACTGAGATGCAGTGCCTTAGACCGCTGTGACACAGCCTTGGTCTGTAGTGACGCCTCTAGCACTGAGATGCAGTGCCTTAGACCGCTGTGACACCGCCTGGGTCTGTAGTGACGCCTCTAGCACTGAGATGCAGTGCCTTAGACCGATGTGACACCGCCTGGGTCTGTAGTGACGCCTCTAGCACTGAGATGCAGTGCCTTAGTCCGCTGTGACACAGCCTGGGTCTGTAGTGACGCCTCTAGCACTGAGATGCAGTGCCTTAGACCGCTGTGACACAGCCTGGGACTGTAGTGACGCCTCTAGCGCTGAGATGCAGTGCCTTAGACCGATGTGACACAGCCTGGGTCTGTAGTGACGCCTCTAGCGCTGAGATGCAGTGCCTTAGACCGCTGTGACACCGCCTGGGTCTGTAGTGAAGCCTCTAGCACTGAGATGCAGTGCCTTAGACCGCTGTGACACCGCCTGGGTCTGTAGTGAAGCCTCTAGCACTGAGATGCAGTGCCTTAGACCGATGTGACACAGCCTGGGTCTGTAGTGACGCCTCTAGCACTGAGATGCAGTGCCTTAGACCGATGTGACACAGCCTGGGTCTGTAGTGAAGCCTCTAGCATTGAGATGCAGTGCCTTAGACCGCTGTGACACCGCCTGGGTCTGTAGTGACGCCTCTAGCACTGAGATGCAGTGCCTTAGACCGATGTGACACCGCCTGGGTCTGTAGTGACGCCTCTAGCACTGAGATGCAGTGCCTTAGTCCGCTGTGACACAGCCTGGGTCTGTAGTGACGCCTCTAGCACTGAGATGCAGTGCCTTAGACCGATGTGACACCGCCTGGGTCTGTAGTGACACCTCTAGCACTGAGATGCAGTGCCTTAGACCGCTGTGACACCGCCTGGGTCTGTAGTGACGCCTCTAGCACTGAGATGCAGTGCCTTAGACCGATGTGACACCGCCTGGGTCTGTAGTGACGCCTCTAGCACTGAGATGCAGTGCCTTAGTCCGCTGTGACACAGCCTGGGTCTGTAGTGACGCCTCTAGCACTGAGATGCAGTGCCTTAGACCGCTGTGACACAGCCTGGGACTGTAGTGACGCCTCTAGCGCTGAGATGCAGTGCCTTAGACCGATGTGACACAGCCTGGGTCTGTAGTGACGCCTCTAGCTCTGAGATGCAGTGCCTTAGACCGATGTGACACAGCCTGGGTCTGTAGTGAAGCCTCTATCACTGAGATGCAGTGCCTTAGACCACTGTGACACAGCCTGGGTCTGTAGTGACGCCTCTAGCACTGAGATGCAGTGCCTTAGACCGCTGTGACACAGCCTGGGTCTGTAGTGACGCCTCTAGCACTGAGATGCAGTGCCTTAGACCGCTGTGACACCGCCTGGGTCTGTAGTGAAGCCTCTAGCACTGAGATGCAGTGCCTTAGACCGCTGTGACACAGCTTGGGTCTGTAGTGACACCTCTAGCACTGAGATGCAGTGCCTTAGACCGATGCGCCACTCGGGAGGCCCTTTTATTGATTTTTTAATGAAAAATACTCCAGTCTGAACTTAAACCAGGTAGAAAGTGTGTAGAATATATTTTGTAATAATTTAACCTCTGACCTATCACAGTATTTTCAATATAGAGTTATTAGCAGCGCTATTTAGCGGATTTTGTTGATTTTAGTGAGCTTAACATTCTTCATCAAGAAAATGGGCGAAATGGAATTATTTACCATGAAAAAGGTGCGACTGTTGTTCCCTGGTCATATAATTGGTACATTTACTATCAATATAGCATTAAAAAACGTTTTCCAGATTGCATTTTGGCCCCCAAAAAATTGTGATGCGAATACTGAGAACCTGGTTCAATTTGGGTCCCGAGGCAAAACCAGTTTGTTCACCAACGTTCTAGCCAGAGCTCTCTTCTATCTCTCACGTCTTCTGATGTGTTGATTTCTCTGTGAATACTGATGTGATGTAAAGCAGCTCGTGATCCCCTTTCTCTCTGTCTTTCTGTCCACAGGTGATAAGACTGAACCCCTTTTAGACCGGAGCATATCTACCCAGAGCAGTCTCTATGTGTGTGTGTGTCTCTATGTGTGTGTGTGTGTGTGTGCGTGTGTGCGATATAAAACCACTGAGAGCGAGAGACATAACAATATCACTATCACTATTATTGCGTAATTACAAACAGTCTAGTATATTTCTGTCTTTGACCATTGTCGCTACATGTTTACTGTGACAATGGAAGTGTTTACTTTCCATGTCAACTAATTCAATTACATTAAAGAGAGGGTGAGAGCGAGAGCGAGAGAGAGAGAAAGCGTACTGTACGTGTGTGTGTGTGTGTGTGTGTGTTAGAAACAGCAACAGATGTGCGTGGAGAGAGAAAGTGTGGACACAGATTTATCATAGACCTGTTAGACAAAGGATTCCCACCCATTACAATGCCTTGGATGGATGGGTGGGAGGGTGAATCTGTTTTTAGTGTGTGTGTGCCTTTGTGGGTGTGTGCGTATCAGAGGAAATCAGAGGCTATTACCAGAGTAGACAGCACTTTATGTCACACACACAGGTTTATAGCTCCTTAGGGTATATCCTTACGTCTACAGATTACACAGGTTTCACTGTGGAAACCGGATAAGGTATAAAAACACTAGCAACCACACCGATAAATCAGTAGGAATAATCACCTCTCAGCCTCAAGTCTCTAAATATAACTATTCTGAACGGGACAGATAAACTATGGGGCCCGCCAGTGTTTAAACACCAGTATTTGTATGTGTGTGTGTGTGTGTGTGTGTGTGTGTGTGTGTGTGTGTGTGTGTGTGTGTGTGTGCATGCCATGTAAGTGAATGAACGTGTAAGTGAATGCGTGCTTGCATGCAAAACTGTGTATGTGTTCAAATGTGGGTTTGAGCAGTGACCGAGTGAACTTGAGCAACAAAACCAGCCTTCAGATGAGTCATCTGCTGCTTTGGACAGGGAGTACTGTTTTTTGGTTGTTCCATCTCATCACGCCTTCTAGAATGTTCGGAGCACTGACAACAAAACTATGTGTTATTTATATTATATTCCACCACAATTAATGTCTGGCAAAAAAGCCACATCAGCTTTGTACAGGGAGGAAGTCTAGGGAGTCTGTCACTGGCCTGTAGCCAACACCGCAACAGCCTGACTGACTAGGCTCTTCTGACTTTGTGCCCAATGTTATTCCACACATTTACACTGGTAATTTGACTAGAAGAACTCGTAGAGACATGGCTCGCTAAGTCTATGAAACAGCCATCACTAGGCTAGGGTTGTCAAGGGTTAATCGAAGGGGATTACTCTGCATTTTGGCCAACTTGGACTCTGTGTTGCAAATGAGATCGTGTTTCTTCACACGCTTTGAGATTTCTACAGGGCGTTTGGGATTCGTTGCTAGTAGCTTTCCAGACATTGCACTCGACAAACAAGTAATCATGGTCAGAACTAGGGTGCTTTCACAAAACACCTAAGCAATCAGAATGTATGGCTGGTGTGAATTCTGTCAGCAGGATTCCTGAGTTTTTTTATTTTATTCATTTATTTATTTGTGGCGGTAGGTTGCCTAGTGGTTAGAGTATTGGGCCAGTAACCGAAAGGTTGGTGGATCAAATCCCAGAGATGACAAGGTCAGAATCAGTCGTTCTGCCCCAGAACAAGGCGGTTAACCCACTGTTCCCCGGTAGGCCATCATTGTAAATAAGAATTTGTTCTTAACAGACTTTCCTAGTTAAATAAAGGTTAAATGAAGAAATAATGTATCTTGTCCTGACAGGTGCCAATAAACCTTGCACCAATCATGCCCTCCCCCCTCCGGCACACCCTATGCATGACCACACCTGTTCCACCTGAAGTTCAGGAATGCACTGTGATGTTATCTCCACCTCGACACATACACATACAGCTCTACCCACAAGTTATCGTCAATGTTGAAAGAGTATATTGGATGATAACCATTGCCACAGACTCTACAGCTACAAACAAATGGATTTGCATTTACAATTGTGCTGAGAGGCAAACGGTAAGGCACGGATAACAGACCAACCACCAACGAATAGTCAGTCAGATAGACTGACAGGCCAGTTAACCAATGAGAAATGGACCTGAGGATCTGCAGCTGCTCCTCTGAGTTCTGTAGTTCGTCTGAGAGTCTCCTCCACCTCAGCAGAGCCTTGAGTTGAGACTGTTCCTCTGTCTCTTTGCTGGACAACTACACAGAGAGAAAGATGTAAGGGAGGAGGAGGGACAGAGAGTCCAGAGCGAGACATAGAGAAAGAGAGAACGACAGAGAGGGTGATTATAAACAAGGATACATGTGGAGTAATACCAGTAGTAAGCCAAAGGGAATCCTATTCACTATAGTCCATTATTACCCTATGGGACCTGGTCAAAAGTAGCACTTTATAGGGAATAGGGTGCTACTTGGGATGCAGCCCATGTCAGGGTTGAACTGTTGTCAGGGTTTAACTGTGTGCACTGAGCCAAACTCATGTCATAAAAGTGACATGATTAATGAGCATAGACAAAAGAAGAACATTTCTGGGTAATTCTAGATGCCGAGGGGAAGACTGTGGGAGGATTGTCACTATACAGGCTTGAAAAACAACTTCACCCTCCTTTTCTCCTTCTTTCCACTGTCTTTATGATGGGATGAAGAGTTTTACTTTATGTTGGAACCAAACGTTCCATGACAGTAAGTCTAATTTGCACTGGATACAGTTTTGGTTTCAACGTGGCGCTTGTTACAATTTGAAATGTCAAGCTGAGTTTAGTCACTTTACCAAACTACTCTGTATATAGTATATGGCTCTGGATGATACAAATCACGAGAAGAACAACGTTCGGTAATTGTATATGGCGAGGAAAAAAAGAGTGTGTACTTGGAAACAATCCACTTTAGGGCTGTTCTGGACGAAAGAAAATCTTGGTCGACTGAGAGTCATCTGTATGCATCTATATGCACGGACATTGTCTGATGCTTTAAGCTCTCTGTTTGAGGAAATAATTAAGACATACAAATGACCGGGCCAGGCTCAGACTTAAAAGCTCATTTAAAAACACACGAAACGACTGAAGTTTAGACATGTTTCTGTCGACGGAGAGTTGGGTATTCAGCTAGTATGTCTGTGTAAAAATAAATTGACAGTGAGCAACTGTGAGACTGGCACCCGTTGTCTCTCTCTCTCCTCCCTGCTGCAGCAACCACCACAGATCATCAACAGTGTTTATCGCACTGTCTGTGTTGCTGAAGCTGCAACATAATTACCGCCATTTCTGACCTAAACGTTTTGTTACCGAAATCCCTCATTTGTTTAGGATAAACATTCCCAATAAATGTGTTTATACCGAACTCTGAACACCGTAACACGTGACAGCAAAATAGATGCAGATGACGTGACAAATATACTCAAAACGGGGGAATGTTTACTGGTTGCTCAGGAGGCAAAGGGGAAGTCAGATGTGTAGAAGACATTTGACTAATTGTGGAACATATTGGAGATCAAGAAACAGAAGGAGCAAGCGCTGTGTGCATATTATGTGTGCCAAACAGGTGCTGTTAGATTATAATATCATTTTTCTGACCATTTGGAACAATGTAGACAACAGTCACATGCATTAAAAAATGCAATTGTCAAAATGGAATGCTTTATTTATTGTTTACGCTAATTATTCATGGGTCGCTTTGTTATTTTATTTTTACAACAAATGCTTGATTGTATTTCAAATCATGAATGACTCTATGCTGTGTGATGACATGAACAAATTAATGATTGATCGATACAGTAGCCTACAGTTGAAGTCGGAAGTTTACATACACTTAGGTTGGAGTCATTAATTAGGGCTAGGCCCCTTTTATCTCAATTTCCGCCTGAATGACGTGCCCAAAGTAAACTGCCTGATGCTCAGGCCCTGAAGCCAGGATATGCATAAAATTGGAAAGAAGTACATTTGAAGTTTGTAGAAATGTTAATATAATGTAGGAGAATATAACACAATAGATATGGTAGGAGAAAATACAAAGAAAAACCAACCAGAATATTTTTTGAGAGAGACCATCCTCTTACAATGGTAAGTATAAGGGCATACTGAAAATTAGCTCCCTGGATTCCTATTCCTATGGCTTCTACAGGGTGTCAGCAGTCTATGTTCAAGGTTTCCAAAACGAATAACAAATATCCGTTTTAGCACGGGGACACAGTCTTGGAAATTCGTGTTTGCGCACGCCATGAAGACAGGACGCACCTGCTAAAATTGGTTTCCTATTGAACATACTTCTTTCCGTAAGAAATATTATAGTTTTGATTACATAGGAGTAATTTGAAATGTATTTTGACTCGTTAGAGGTAGATTTTCGGATTCCTTTCTCTGCATGTTGAAAGAGTGGATTATATAAAGAAGAATTTTATCTAACAAAACGACACTAGATGTTATAGCTGGGATCCTTTGGATGACAAACCAGAGGAACATTTTCAAAAAGTAAGTGAATATTTAATCGCTATTAAGTGAATTTATGAAACCTGTGACGGTGGAAAGATATTTTGATGTGGGGCCTCATCCTCAAACAATCGCATGGCATGTTTTTGCTGTAATAGCTACTGTAAATCAGCCAGTGCAGTTAGATTAACAAGAACTTATATACTTATATGTACCTAAATGTTTAATATCCATAATTTTTATGATTATTTATTTGAATTGCGCGCCCTCCAGGTTCACCGGACGTTGCCCTGCTAGCGGGACTCTTGTTTTTTTCCGTTTCGTCTTATTTTTTGAATTTTACCTCCTTTTTTCTTCCCAATTTCGTGGTATCCAATTAGTAATCCAGTTAGTAGCTACTATCTTGTCTCATCGCTACAACTCCCGTACGGGCCAGGGAGAGACGAAGGTTGAAAGTCATGCGTCCTCCGATACACAACCCAACCAAGCCGCACTGCTTCTTAACACAGTGCGCATCCAACCCAGAAGCCAGCCGCACCAATGTGTCATAGGAAACACCGTGCACCTGGCAACCTTGGCTAGCGTGCACTGCGCCCGGCCCGCCACAGGAGTCGCTGGTGCGCGATGAGACAAGGATATCCCTACCGGCCAATCCCTCCCTAACCCGAACGACGCTATGCCAATTGTGCGTCGCCCCACGGACCTCCCGGTCGCGCCCTTAACCACTGCGCCACCCGGGAGGCCGAGACTCTCGTTTTTCAACCACTCCGCAAATTTCTTGTTAACAAACTATAGTTTTGGCAAGTCGGTTAGGGCATCTACTTTGTGCATGACAAGTCATTTTTCTAACAATTGTTTACAGACAGATTATTTAACTTATAATTCACTGTATCAAAATTCCCATTCAGAAGTTTACATACACTAAGTTGACTGTGCCTTTAAACAGCTTGGAAAATTCCAGAAAATTATGTCATGGCTTTAAGCCATGCTTCTGGCTAATTGACATCATTTGTGTCAATTGGAGGTGTACCTGTGGATGTATTTCAAGGCCTACCTTCAAACTCAGTGCCTCTTTGCTTGACATCATGGGAAAATCAAAAGAAATCAAGATGTCAGAAAAATAATTGTAGACCTCCACAAGTCTGGTTCATCCTTGGGAGCAATTTCCAAATGCCTGAAGGTACCACGCTCATCTGTACAAACAATAGTACACAAGTATAAACACCATGGGATCACGCAGCCTCCATACCACTCAGGAAGGAGAAGTTTCTGTATCCTAGAGATGAACATACTTTGGTGCAAAAAGTGAAAATCAATCCCAGAACAACAGCAAAGGACCTTGTGAAGATGCTGGAGGAAAGAGGTACAAACGTTTCTATATCCACAGTAAAACGAGTCCTATATCGACATAACCTGAAAGGCAGCTCAGCAAGGAAGAAGCCACTGCTCCAAAACCGCCATAAAAAAGCCAGACTACAGTTTGCAACTGCACATGGTGACAAAGATCGCACTTTTTGGCGAAATGTCTTCTTGTCTGATGAAACAAAAATAGATCTGTTTTGCCATAATGACCATTGTTTTGTTTGGAGGAAAAAGGGGGATGCTTGTAAGCCGACGAACACCATCCCAACCGTGAAGCACGGGGGTGGCAGCATCATGTTGTCGGGGTGCTTTGTTGCAGGAGGGACTGGTGCTCTTCACAAAATAGATGGCATCATGAGGGGGGTAAATTATGCGGATATATTGAAGCAAATCTCAAGACATCAGTCAGGAGGATGTTAAAGTTTGGTCGCAAATGGGTCTTCCAAACAATGACCCCAAGCATACTTCCAAAGTTGTGGCAAAATGGTTTAAGGACAACAAAGTCAAGGAGTGGCCATCACAAAACCCTGACCTCAATCCTATAGAAAATTTGTGGGCAGAACTGAAAAAGCGTGTGCGAGCAAGGAGGCGTACAAACCAGACTCAGTTACTCTGTCAGGAGGAATGGGCCAATATTCATCCAACTTATTGTGGGACGCTTGTGGACGGCTACCCGAAACGTTTGACCCAAGTTAAACAATTTAAAGGCAATGCTACCAAATACTAATTGAGTGCATGTAAACTTCTGACCCACTGGGAATGTGATGAAAGAAATAAAAGCTGAAATCAATTATTCTCTCTACTATTATTCTGACGTTTCACATTCTTAAAATAAAGTGGTGATCCTAACTGACCTAAGACGGGAATTTTTACTCTGATTAAATGTCAGGAGTTGTGAAAAACTGAGTTTAAATGTATTTGGCTAAGGTGTATGTAAACTTCCGACTTCAACTGTGTATAAGTATTGCAATATAGGCCTAATTAAGTGATGGTATTAAGACCAAACAGGATGTGCTCTTAGGCCTACAGCTCGATGGTGGTTATACAAGGCTGCTAATCTAAGCCTACTAATGATAACGACGTTACTTATTATTATAATGACAATCATAATACAAATAGCAATAATAACAATAAGAATGAGATCAAGAAAAACTATTATGATAAATATTATTTTTGAGACAATTTGGAACAGTGTAAACAACACTAAATACATGATAAGTTATATCAAAGTGGCTTTTATTACAGCATAGCAAAGATTATCCAACGTGTGATGTTGCGTGAGGCTATTAAACAAACACTCAAACAGGCAACAGAAGCAGGATCTGTCTTTATTTCTGGCGATATATATGGATGATTTATAAAGCCAGGTACATTTAACAGTCAGGCTATTGATTATAGACCTAAATAAGTTGAGGTGTCCTCTCTCCTCACCTTCCTTAGACGATTAAGGCAAGGGCTGTTTTCTCGTCTCCTAACGCCGCTGCTACCTCCGATACGCTGGTGGACTTTGCAATTATGCACATAGCAACATGGTCTAGGAAAAGACGCCAAATCATCAGCACACGGTTGTTTCCGAAACCGCGGACAGCGACCGCTATCCAACGCAGGGTTGCAAGATAATTTGTCATAAAAGAATGTTATTTTTATAAGTGTTGCACCATTGTCCTTAACCATATACAATTTCAGCAGCACATGACTTAGTTGATGGACTGTGCCATCCCCACGGCCTCCACAATGGATTAGTCCACTGAGACAGGTGCAAATCAGACAGGCGTCTTGAACTCTATGAATATATATATATATTTTTTTTTGCCACTGCTCGATTACAGAAATCTCGGTCGACCAACAGCCTATCAACCAAACAATGGACCAGCCGACTAAATGGGGTCAGCCCTAATCCACTTCATCCCTTTTTCTCTTCTTTCCTCTCTTTTCTTTTTATCCATTGCACCTTTCAAGTGATGCCTTTGAGATTCGGGGCGGCATTTTGCACCAGCAAATGGCAGTGAGCAGAATAACCCGAATACTTCAAATGACTGGAAAAGGCATATTATTCTATGCCAGTTCCAAATATAATAGTATTCCCCTTATAAACGCACATCTTTGACGAAAGGTTTCAAATGTAATTGTGCTTCGGGCTGTAATGAGTTTTACGGTATGTTTTGGTCTGTGCTCTTTTGTGTGACTAAAACGCCAACCTCAAACTCTCAAAGCCTTGTTCCAAGACATCAGTGATCACACACTGTCCGAAGATGCTGTCCAGTATCCTGCTGTGACTCATCTCTCCTCTACATAGGTCTGTATAGTCCAATACACCTGCCGTGCTCTGGCCCAGGTTGGCCCTGAAAGTATGTTAGCAAAGCCCTCACTGATCTGCAGGTTGCCATAGCAGCAAACATAATAACACATAGCTGTCCAACCCATCTGCTTATTTCCCTTTGACTGGCCCTGGGTAGACATTACCCCTAAACACAGATCTAGGATCAGCTCACTTTACCCCAATCATAACCTTAATCATGAGGTGGGGGAAATGCATAAACCTTAGGTCAGTGTGTGTCTGGGAGTAAAACTCTGTTTTGACAAGGGACAGCTGATAGTCTAGTACCTGCTGTGCCCGGGCCCAGATGATGTCCTCCAGGTAGGTGGCAAAGCCCTCACTGATCCACTCCTCTGTCCAGTCCCGGGCCCCGATGGCCAGGCCAAACCACGAGTGGGACAGCTCATGGCACAGACGAGACCCACACAGAGACAGGCCCCGCTCTCCTCCAACTCCCTCTCCGTCTCCCTCTCCACACAGCACACTCTGTGACAGGAAAATGATGTGGGGGCTGCGGGGGTGAGAACAGGCAAAAATGAATAAACCTGAATATACATGGTCATGCAGGAAACTAAAAGAAAGGTATAAGCACAAACACATCATGTATGTAGAGAGAACAAGGAAAAGCCCACTGAATACTTGAAAATCCCGAACCTAGCATGCACGTCCGGGCACACACACACACACACCTCCGCTACCCTGGAGAGAGATCAACAATTGGTAGGAACGAACCCAACCTATGATTACAGAGGAGGACATAGCCCTAACGACGCCATGACGACTGTGTGTGTCTGTGTATGTTTTCTTGCATATGTGTTTGTAGGTGGGAGACATCTCCTCGACTACAGCCTCTCCTTGTCTGTCTCCACCCCTGCTTTATAACCCATAATGTCATTGCAAAAACATGTTTGACAGAGAAACTCCAGTCATCATCCAGTCTGGGTAACCCAAAGAGGTTAATTGGTTCCCACTCAAAAATATGGCGCAAAAAGCTTACTTAATTATTATTATTATTATATATATTTTTTTTACTGCATTAGGGATAGCGTACATAGACGTTTCGGCTTTACAGCCCTCTTCAGAGCGTAGGTACATTTTAATGACATTTAAACCAGCATTTGCCTGTATCATCACTCTACCACCTACCGCGAACCCAAGCACTCTGGTCTGCCTCGGTTTAGGCTTCACGTCATTGACCTTATCTTGACTGCATAAGCGAAAACTCTCAGGTCATTGCTGTAAATGAGAATGTGTTCTCAGTCAACTGAACCAGTCAAATAAAAGGTTAGCAGGCAAATAAACAAACAACTTCAGATCGCAACAACTTTGGAGGTCCAATGTTTTTCATTTGATTTTACAGTCGCTTGGAGGCAGTTATACGCCGCGTCCCAAGTGGCACTCGTTTCCCCTTTACAGCGCACTACTTTTGACCAGGGCCCATAGGGCTCTGAGATTTGGGATGCATTCAGAGGACCCTCCTCTTCACCCCAAGAACACAGTGTGGCGAAGTGGATTGAGTAATGTTTGTCGAGTATGACCCTCAGATAGGTTCAGGCGTACTGTGTTCTGCACTTTAAATACACGTTTATCATATAGATGATATGAGTGCGCAGATATGTTCACGTTCCACCAGAGGAATACCTGATGTGACCCTTTAGGTTTGACCATGTGTGTGTGTGTGTGTTGTACATACTACTATACACTATGCATTCAGCCATGCAGGTGAAATGGGACACAGCGATGTTTGTTCTGCCAGAGGAATACCTTAAACGTCCCTTTAGGAATAGACAGCTCCGTGTACACACTGCTCAGCAAACTGGATACACGATTATCCACACTATCCACCAATAAGAACCTTTTATCAAAGCTCTGAGCCAATCAGAGTTGAGGAAAGAGAAGAAAAACAGACAGTGGTTTCTATGAAGGCAGCTCCCCTGAATTCCAGCGTAATGCTTAACAAATGTGAGACAGGGTTAGTAGTCCAAACTCTGATTTAGATGACGTTCTACCCTTCAGACCATTATTTGTGGCTGATAAAATAACCCACATTAAGAGAGTTGTCTTTTCCCCCCCAATCAACGGTAAATGTTAGGTTTGACGAGGGTTTGGAAAGTTTCTCTGGTTACACGCGATGACAGTAAAACAAACAGTAAACAGCCGTGGTCATGCTGCAGCACAGCTCCCATTCGTGTCGTGTTCTGTTATCTGACATACACGTGTGTCTACTGTTAGTCCTAGCTTTCCCATACAATCACAAACCAATGTATGGTGGCCCCTTGTAAGGCATTTAGGTAGCAAGTATTTCATAGGTTATTACCGTGTACTGACCGTGTCGCCATCTAATTTCTTAGGTGATGTGTAACATAATATCGAGTGCCACTGATATTCAAGCCCGTCTAATAATCAATTGAAATAAATGGGTGAATAGAAAGCGTTACTGTGTGCATTTCAATGGAATTCATGCAGGGTTCACAATACACTTACTATAACCATTCTGTCAACACACACACACACGCGCACACGCACACACAGACAAAAGATATAACGACAACAGAATAGCTTCATCTGAGAGTTGTGACATAAATCATGTGACTCCTTTTGAACAGTGAGGTAGAAATGGTCTAATTTGTCATGGCTGACAACCAGGGTCACGGCTGCAAACCTTTCCTGGACCAACTTCTTCCCATCTTAAATAACACCCCTACCCTACCCTGAGGGCCTGAGGCTGGTGTGCGTGAGAGGCAGCCTATTTTTCACACAGAGAACAGCAGAAGAATGGGAGAGGGGTCAGAGAGGTGCAAATGAATAGGCTTCTCTTTCCCTGCTCATATAACAGGGGCCGGCCATCCATTCAGACGCTCTAGAACTCTATACACGTCTACTGTTCACCTGCTGGAAACTCAGGACTTAGAAAACCACCGTTCTCCTCAAAACAAACATACCAGTAGACAGATTACAATCGTAATCCCTGGGACACACCTAAATGTTCCATGACCCAGCTATAAAAGGTGTGACCCACCATATGACATTGATCTAGCCCACCTAGAATCAGCAGCATTCCCCATTCTATTTCTGTGCTACGGTTAGGACCATGTGTTCATCCCAAATGACACCCTATTCCCTATATACTACACTACCTTGACCAGAGCCCCAATGGACCTAGGTCAAAAGAAGGGCACTATTTGGGAGCAGGAAAACCTCCCAGTCCTACCTATGTGGTCTATGTTAAACGTGAGTTCTGCTTCAAGGGTTCATAAGGAGGGACTACTTTCTATGATAGGAGCGCAAGCACTCAGAAGCACTGAAAGACACCATCCTTATTTTCCTTTCCTTTCCATAACCCAATTATTGAGCAGGCTAAGTGGACTACGTGGGAAATCAGTGTGTGCAGAGACAAGGTGGAAAGGATATATCAAAATCTGTCACTGGAGAGGGAGAGAGAAGGATACACAACACACACACACACACACACACACTAGGAACAGTCTTCCTGTTCCTCTAAAAAAAAATATTTTCCCAGGGATTATTAACACATTTATCAGATAGGAGACAGGGAATCTATTATACGTGTGGTCTGTGTGTAACAGCACCCACTGTTATTAAGATCCATGTTTAGCATCCTCACAAAAAAATGTGAAATACAGCTACACAAGTAGCTGTGTTTTGTTGTTTACCTCGATGGCTAGTAGCTGCAGAGACAGAGGGAAGCAGTAGGACAGCAGCTGCTAAGATGCCTGCTTCATGAGTGTATTTCTGCCCTAATCTTGTTCCCCACAATTGGATAAGCGGGCCTTTTGTTGTTGGTTCCTGCAGTGTATGTGTGTTTGTGTGTGTCCAACAAAGAACGTCTTTCAGGGATGGCGCCTGCACATGCTCTTAGGAGGGAGGTTGAATCCTTCAGAGCGGTGACAAGTAACGTCGTCCCACCAGAGGAGGAGGCATGCAACAACAGCAACTCTCATACCCCCGCGATACACACACACACCCTGACTTGTCTGTCAGTGACTGCTAGGACATGTCACCTACTGACTCAAAGAGACCTGCATGGTATTGGATATTAAGTCTAGTTCAATGTGATGCTCTAGTTTGACACTGTGTTGCATCATTTTATTGAACTCTATCTCTAATGCTTCGGGACATTTCTGTAGCCCACCAAGTACAGTACCAGTCAAAAGTTTGGACACATCTACTCATTCCAAGGTTGTTGTTTTTTTGCCATGATGAGAGCTTTGCACACTCTTAGCATTCTCTCAACCAGCTTCATGAGGTAGTCACCTGGAATGCATTTCAATTAACAGGTGTGCCTTGTTCAAAGTTAATTTGTGGAATTTCTGTCCTTGCGTTTGAGCCAATCAGTTGTCTTGTGACAAGGTAGGGGTGGATATACAGAAGATAGCCCTATTTGGTAAAAGACCAAGTCCATATTATGGCAAGAACAGCTCGAATAAGAAAAGAGAAACAACAGTCCATAATTACTTTAAGACATGAAGGTCAGACAATCCGGAAAATTTCAAGAACTTTGAAAGTTTCTTCAAGTGCAGTCACAAAAACCATCAAGCGCAACGATGAAACTGGCTCTCATGAGGACCTCCACAGGAAAGGTAGACCCAGAGTTACCTCTGCTGCAGAGAACAAGTTCATTAGAGTTACTAGCCTCAGAAATGTCAGCCCAAATAAATACTTGACAGAGTTCAAATAACAGACACTTCTCAACATCAACTGTTCAGAGGAGACTGTGTGAATCAGACCTTCATGGTCGAATTGCTGCAAAGAAACAACTACTATTATTTTTTTTCCTTTATATAACTAGGCAAGTCAGTTAAGAACAAATGATTATTTAAAATGACAGTCTACCCCAGCCAACCCTAACCCAGACGACGCTGGGCCAATTGTGCACCGCCCTGCGGGACTCCCAATCACGGACAGTTGTGATACAGCCTGGACTCGAACCAGGGTCTGTAGTGATACCTCTAGCAATGAGATGCAGTGCTTTAGACCGCTGCACCACTCAGGAGCCCTGGGTGGACACCAATAAGAAGAAGATACTTGCTTGGGCCAAGAAACACGAGCAATGGACATTAGACCGGTGGAAATCTGTCCTTTGGTCTGATAAATCCAAATTTGAGATTTTTGGTTCCAAACGCCGTGTCTTCGTGAGATGTATGGTTTCCACCGTGAAGCATGGAGGAGGAGGTGTGATGGTGTGCTGGTGACACTGTCAGTGATTTATTTAGAATTGAAGGCACACTTAACCAGCATAGCACAGCATTCTGCAGCGATACACCATCTCATCTGGTTTACACTTAGTGGGATTATTACTTTTTTTGTTGTTCAATTTTAATTTTTTTGGTTGAATTTTACCCATTTTTCTCCCCAATTTCGTGGTATCCAATTGTTTTTAGTAGCTACTATCTCGTCTCATCGCTACAACTCCCGTACGGGCTCGGGAGAGACGAAGGTTGAAAATCATGCGTCCTCCGATACACAACCCAACCAAGCCAGCTGCACAGCGTGCATCCAACCTGGAAGCCAGCTGCACCAATGTGTCGGAGGAAACACCATGCACCTGGCAACCTTGAATAGCGCGCACTGCGCCCGGCCTGCCACAGGAGTTGCTGGTGTGCAATGAGACAAGGATATCCCTACCGGCCAAGCCCTCCCTAACCCGGACGACGCTAGGCCAATTGTGCGTCGCCCCACGGTAAGGGCTATTTGACCAAGGAGAGTGATGGAGTGCTGCATCAGATGACCTAGCCTCCACAATCACCCAACCTCAACCCAATTGAGATGGTTTGGGATGAGTTGGACTGCAGAGTGTAGGAAAAACAGCCAACAAGTGCTCAGCATATGTGGGAACTCCTTCAAGACTGTTGGAAAAGCATTCCTCGTGAAGCTGGTTGAGAGAATGCCAAGAGTGTGCAAAGCTGTCATCAAGGCAAAGGGTGGTTACTTTGAAGAATATATAATATATTTTGATTTGTTTAACCATTTTTGGTTACTACATGAATCCATATGTGTTATTTCATAGTTTTGATGTCTTCACTATTATTCTACAATATAGAAAATAGTAAAAATACAGAAAAACCCTTGAATGAGTAAAGCAGTGTGTATAGTCAAAGAATTTCACTGTCAAAAAGCGAGCAGAAGTCCTGATACACTGTTATAAAACAGCCCTGAGTCTTTTTGTCTGTAAACTGTAACTTTATGCCACAGAAGACAACTCTGGCTAAAAGTAAGAGGTGTTCGGGGGAAGATCCAGATTTAGTGCAAAACCAGTGAACGAGTGCTCCTCCATTCATAATTCATCCCTCCATCCTGACCAGAGGCCACTTGCTCCTCAGCAGCAGGACGGCTGGATGCATTATGCATCAGGTCCTATCATGGCTCTGTAATGACATCTCACCACCACCCATTTACAGACAGAAAGAGAATGAGACAGATACAGAGACGGAGAGAGTGTGTCTGGGTATGGGGGTGTGTGTCACCGACTGAAACTCGGACTGCCCCAAGAGGCTATTTGACTTCCTCTTTCTCCTCCCTGAAGAGTGCCACACACACACACCAAAGCCACCTTTGAGGTCCCCGGTCTCAATAAGAAAGAACTCAGAGAGCAGAGTGGCACTCACTAATGTTGGCTTGCGGGAAGTGTTGTCTGTTGTTTTTTTTCTCCCTGCTCTGACTCTGTGGGCTTATTTTTCGACACAGGAGACTATTTGACCAATCTCCTACCCTCCGTCCTTTTTTTAACAAGTCTGACTTCAAATGTCTGGCATTCCAGCCTGGCTGACGATCAGTTGTGTGCTGCTGTGCTGTGTTCTGTTCCCAGGCTGGCCCCAGAGGCCCGGCCAAATGCCACTCCATGTAGGGCCACATCACATGCAGGGCTCGCATCACATCCTGAAAATACTTATCACTGCAGATATCAGGCGCCATTAGCAATGAGGAGACAGTCACATTCTGTGGTGTTGACCCAGCATATATACACACACACACACAAAACCAGACAGACACACACACTCAGAGTCAGCCCATCCTACCTCACCCACCCACCCACAGTTGCACACACACACTCGGCTGGTTCTAACTGAGCTGGTATGTATCCGTGCTGATGTCCAGAGCAGAGCAATAGGATCCATATGGACTACAGAAAAACAACACACACAGTTGTGTATTACTATACTTGTGAGGACTTTTTTTGGCAAACAACAATTGATTCCCATTAAAGAATCTTATTTTCCCTAACCCCTAACCCAAATTCTAACCCTAATCCCTAAGCCTTTTTCCTTCTAAAGGCTGTCCAAATGTCTGAACTCTCCTTGATTTACTATTCTTGGATTTCTGGTCCGGACAAGTATATTACAACACACAGACAAACACACTATGGAGAACAGTAGAGAAGCCACTCAGACATTGTGTGTTATGTAACATAACACAGACAGACAGACAGACAGACAGACAGACAACAGACAGACAGACAGACAGACAGCAGACAGACAGACAGACAGACAGACAGACAGACAGACAGACAGACAGACAGACGACAGACAGAACAGACAGACAGACAGACAGACAGACAGACAGACAGACAGACAGACAGACAGCAGACAGACAGACAGACAGACAGACAGAACAGACAGACAGACAGACAGACAGACAGACAGACAGACAGACAAGACAGACAGACAGACAGACAGACAGACAGACAGACAGACAGACAGACAGGACAGACAGACAGACAGACAGACGACGACCGACAGACAGA
>NC_034176.2:39692862-39759934 GCF_002021735.2 Oncorhynchus kisutch
TCTTGCTCTTGACACCATGTCTTATTTTGAGGCGTTTTGACAGATTTCACGTCAATGCTAATATGGCTAAAATAGCTAACCAACAACTGCAAGAATGTATTTGAGAGACAACAGGTGCTCATTGTGCAAATGGATTTATGTTTTCAATAAACATTGGAGATGAAATGTAGCTTACACGTTGACAACAATCAAAGCCAACCCTGTATATTTCCCCCCATAGCTGAGCACGCGTCAGTTTTGTTGCTAAACAACCAACCCGTCTATGCTATCCCTGCCTCGCACCCCCTATCATGGTCAATCTCACATCTCACTGCACCAACCAGTCCTGTCAGCTCTGGTCACATGACGTTCAATGTGGAGTTAAACATCATTAACACATAACATCGGTCACACTGAGAGGTTAGGGTGCTATGGGAGTGCCATGGGGGTGCTATGGGGTGTCCTAGGTCCCACCAACTAACGTGAGGACATCATGACATTGTCATATGCTCATTGTTTCCACCCACAGAGTTGTGTTTTGGACGAAAAGAGAGAGTCTGTTATCAGCTGGGAAGACTTAGCTAATACAACTCCTCTGACAAACTCCCCATCCACCACTAAGTGTACACATTGTTTGATTAACCGAACAAACATGGATTCTGAAACTGAAAGGAGTTCAGTTGAGTTT
The DNA here is from genome assembly GCF_002021735.2 of Oncorhynchus kisutch. Taxonomy (NCBI): domain Eukaryota; kingdom Metazoa; phylum Chordata; class Actinopteri; order Salmoniformes; family Salmonidae; genus Oncorhynchus; species Oncorhynchus kisutch. Next base: position 39,693,530 of record NC_034176.2, read on the forward strand.
TTTTATTCTAACTCCAGAAACTTCTGGATATTGGTTTGCTTGAATAGAAGCCTGAGCTCAAATCAATAAAGCCTCAGAGTAGGACCACTGATCAAGGGTCAGGTCCCCCCTGTCCATATAATTGTGACCTCAAAGGCAAAACTGATCCTAGATCAACACTATTCTGAGATGCTTTTTGAATACAGACCATGTCCTCTGTACTCAACCCAGTGTTAAGTGGGTTGAGCAAAGCATAACCCCAGCCTGTGACAGACAGCTCAGCTAGTGAACTAAACTGCTTCAGGACAGAAGCTGTACTCTGGGGGATATGGCACACACACTCTTCTCCACTTCCTCCTTACGGGTACCAATGGCCACCCTTACTTCCTGATGCCCATAAACTATGCAGTGGTCTGAAGTCAAGCTGAAAATCTTCCTCTACGACCTCTCACAGAGGTCAGGATGTGGACATAACTCAGGCCTAGTGTATCTGACAGGTATATTACCACCTAGTTCAGCCGGTGAGGACGTGGATCTGGCCTTTTAACAACCTGCTAATTCTTTACATATTTGTTAAATCAGGTGTCTTCCAGGTGTCGTCTCTACTGTAGTTCTCCTTATATCACAGATTCCCTCCCAGATAGGTTAACCTTCTCGTTTCCCTATCCATTAGGACCCATTCACACCGAGGCAGGAGAGGCAATCTCAGGTCAAACTCTCTCTGAATAGAAAATAATACATCTTGAGAACAAAGTAATTGCTTGTGCATTAAGCCGTTTGTTGTGTGCTATTTTAGTGTCGTTCTAATTGGGATAATAGTTGTGATTGAGGGAGTTGGCAGGGGCTCTGTGTGGGCTTACGTGCTGAGAGAGAGAGAGAGAGATGACATGCTGAGAATGAGCGTATCAGTGCCCGCCATCTAGCACTGAAAGGGGGGGGGTTCTGCCTCCATCGAGAAAACAACCAAAAGATATAAGGGCAATGGATCCTAATCTATACATGGATCCTAATCTATTCAAATGTATCCTGTATGTGAGGATCAGCCACAACCGAAGGGGAGAATGATGACAAAAGACTGTTGGGTTCGATAAATGGCGGGATGTTTCAGTCAGATAGCATCCTGATATATCAGGCAAAAACAAATAGCAAACGATGTGCTCATTCCAAAGTTATTTTGCTTCCCTGCAGAACAGAAAACTGGTTCTGCATGTAGTCCATCAACAATGAATAGGACAGCACTCACTATGTAGTAGATTTATTAGAAGACTCATATGAATAGAAGATTCATTCTGACACGCGATAATACATCTCAGCAATCTATTATATCGTGTCAAACAAATAACACAATAGATCTCTCTATGATATGTCTGATGTCATCCAAGCACACTACTAACCACGTTACCAGACTATTGTATTAAAACTGTGCGTCATCCAAATGCACTATCAATACCCTCTCTGCTATGTGAGGGAGAATAAACACGTCCAGAATAATACCCTATTTCAAGTCCTTGGGTCATTTCCGTCTAAAAACTGTGGAAACCACCAGATTTTCCTGCTGGGAGAAATATCCTTATTTGCCCACGTGGCGAGCCGAGTATTCCTGCTATGTCCTGCTGCTTCTGAAAGTGCTGCTGAGGGACACACAGCCAGCCGCTTCAAAGAGCGGGGGAAATGCCGTGCCCTTCCTGAAACTCCCCATTGGAACAGGGTGATGTGGCCCGACGTGATGGAGAGATTATGGGCGTACACACACACACACAGAGACACACACAGGCGTACACACACACACAGACAAAAAGTGTATGCACGCACACACACATAGTAGCATACATACACACACACACAGACCTGCATTAGGTCATTCCAAAGTCAAACAGGGACAGAGCTGAGTCATGTGTGTGCTATGACAAATCTGTTAGATATCAATAAATAAACTGAAGAGAAGTGATACAGAGCAGTTAACTCCTCCACATTCATCTACACTATGTCATACAGACACAAGACATTTTCATCAGGAAGCAGCAGCGTTTGTGTGTATGTGTGTGCGTGTGTGTGTGTGTGCGTGCGTGCAGACCTAAAAAGTCTCCACAAATGAAAACAAGAAAATGTCTTCCTATTTTAAGGTGAGGGGTTAGGTTGAGGTTTAGAGTCTCAATTAGGGTAAGTGGTTAGGTTGAGAGTAAGTGGTTAGGTTGAGGGTTAGGAGTTAGGTTTAGGTTACGGGTTAAGGTTAGGGTTAATATAAGGGGTTAGGGAAAATACAATTTTCAATGGAACTACATTTTAGGTCCCCACATAACGAGAAGGAGCTATTAAAGTGACCCTGATCTCAGGCCTCTCCCTGTGGGGGGTGTCTGGATCTCTATATGCTGTGTGTATGTATGTGTTTATGTGTGTGTGTGTGTGTACTTGCACGCAGACATTGTCAAAAGATACATATAAAAGTATACAAATACAAGATACCCGACAGAACAATACATCAAAATAAAATACAATACTTTGCAAAAGTATCTTGTATCTAGATACAATATGCACGTCGCAATGAAACGAACAGCGTAATTAATTGCCGTATTTAAAAATGTCCTTTGTGAGGCGCAGCCGGGAACTAGTTCTGTACGATGGCGAGTGGTGGGATCGATAAACCAGGAGGATTCTCCATCATCGTTTAGATCTCCAGTTTGATAACATTTTGGTCTCCCAGTAGATTACAACAGCGATGGACAAAGAGAGCATGCCTCCACAGCTCAACCAGAATAGCCTATGCAGCTGCCATCACCTCAAACATGTTGACACATTTACGCTGACATCACTCCAGTATTCCTAACACTGGAGCAAGAAGGAATTGCAAAAAATAACATTGATTATATGCTGCTGTGCTAAACGTGCACCATAAAAACACCTTGCTTGACGTAGAAACAGGTGAACAGTTTTGGAACACTGAGCCATTGACTGTCTGGCTGCACCAGGTGACTGTTATGAGTGGGTTGCTTTTGACAATAAGGCACCGGACTACAGCCATATAGATTGAAACTACTGTGGCAGATGGCAGGGAGAGGTGAGGGGTTATTGAAGGGAGATACATTTCAGCCCGCTGGCTCCACCCCCGAGCCTTATGTGGACTTCCTTCCCCAGCGAGGCGAGCCTGTAGCTCATTAAGCCAGGGAGTACTTGGGGACAAAGAGGAGGCGGCCTGCACAAAGGGGGCAGAGAATGGAGTTGAAAGAGTGTGTTATGAAGTGTGAGAAGAGAGAGAAATACCTGTGTGATTACCTGTTGTGACCTGAACTGTCTGATTACCCCACTTGTGTACAGGTTTGGTTGTAGGACCCGAGCTTTAGGATTACCCCTGGAGAACGGAACAGACTATGAGAACGGATTGTGGACTGTGAAACGGTTAGTGAATTCCCCCCTTTACTCCAGTGTGCAAAACTCCCTAATACACTCACCATTTGCATTCTAGTTGTGCTCCTTGTACGTGTTTGGTTATTGAACTTGGTGACATGGAAACCCCACACCCTTGAAACTGCTACATGTGGTGGAGAATGCGGGCAACCCAAACCAGGCTCAATAACTAATAACTCAATAACAGGCACGGAGCACAACGGAAGCATTGGTGAAACAGCTGGTGGAGACGAACATAGCCCAGCAGGCTATGCATCGGGAACTGCTGGAGGAACAGAGCCAGCAGACCGCTCTCCTGCGAGCTGAACTCAGCCAGCTGACAGCCGCCCAGGCCGAAAATGCGGCAGGTGCAGCAGTCTCTTGTCCCAAACCCAGTAGGTTTATACTGAAGCTGACAGAGGCTAAAGACATCGAGGCTTTCCTCCAAGCCTTCGAGAGGACGGCGGCTAGGGAAAAATGGCCCCATGAGCAATGGGCCAGCCTGCTAGCACCCTTCCTGTCAGGTGCGGCACAGAAGACCTATCAGGATCTGATGGCTGACCAGGCGACGCATTATGAGGGGCTGAAAAAGGAAATCCTGCGCCGGTATAGTTACACCCTGATTAACAGGGCACAACGATTCCATGATTGGGCGGATGATCCTACAGCGTCCCCCCGATTGAAAATGCATGATCTAATTAGGCTGGCCAAGAACTGGCTAACTGCTAAAACACTGATGCTCACGCCCATCGAGAAAGTGGTCATAGATACATTTCTACATTTCCCGTTCGAAGCAAAGAAATTAGCAAGCCAAGCTAACCTGCAGAGCGCAGATCAGCTGGTGAAAGGACAACAGGTGGCTTTGGAGGTCCTGTGCAGCGAACAACCACGGAAGGCAGAACCCTCCACTCGCCCGAAGGAGCAAAAAAGGGCGGAGGACCACGCCAAGAATGGGGGGACACCAACAGCCAGCTCCCCGAGACGATTCACCTTCCTGGACAGCAGGAAATGCTATGAGTGTGGCGAGCCGGTACACATCGCACCACCGGGCAGCCCTGTGGCTTTCTGATGGCATGCTGGGCTCAGGAGAGTGGTCCTTCCCCTGTCACCCCGGAAAGAGTCAACTGAAAGGACACCACAGCACTTGTGGACTCCGGGAGTATGGTGACCCCGACATCGCCCAGTCCACGAACCTGGCTGACACCGTGGTCATCACATGCATACACGGTAAGACCAAGGACTACCCTACCACACTCCTACACCTACAGACCACAAAGGGACAACACACGGGGCCAGTGGGAGTCATCCTGAATCTGCCTGTGCCGGTCCTTATCGGGAGGGATTTCCCCGACGTTCGCCAACTGTGGACCAGTATGTCCGGAGATGTAGGGAACCAGAAGTGAGGAGGAAGCCGGAGAGGTGGGAGGGAAGCCAGAAGGAGAGATGCCCGGATGTGTGGATTTCAGGAAGTGGACCCCCAGGTTTCAACAGAACCCCTCTCGGAGGGTGCGCAAGACTGAAGGGAGAGGTGGCAAGTCTGGAAGACATGTTCCCGATGCACCATGAGGTGGCACCAGAGCCCGCCTCTCTAGTGGGCCGGTTCGGCACGGCCCAACTGGAGGATCCCAACTTGGCCAGCTCTCTCCAGCAGGTGACCGTGGAGGACAGAAAGCCCATGGAAGTGATCAAGGCACGATTTACTGGCCGGGGGTGAAGAGAGTGGAAGATTACTGCCCCAGTTGCCCGTAATGCCAGCAGGTAGCGCCAAACCCCCACTTTCGCAGGCCTTTATTTCCCTCCTTTTCAGCAGGATCGCAATGGACCTGGTGGGAAGAAGAGCAACCGACTGAGTAAACATCCCGATGAGATATTGACCAACCAGGGCACCCTGTTCATGTCGTGAATCATGAAGGATCTATGCAAACTAATGAAAATAACCCAGTTGCACACCTTGGTGTATCACCCGCAGGCCGATGGGTTGGTGGAAAGATTCAATCGAAACCTGAAGCAGATGGAACTGGAACTGTCGTATAAGTCGATCCAGATCATCCCATACATGCCCAATGGGTGACGTGTGGTGAGTATGCAGGCCATGGAAGAACTGGGACATTTTCAGTTTCCTGGAATTGTGTACAGATCCTTGTGACATGGGGCTGTGCATTATCATGCTGAAACATGTGATGGCGGCGGATGAATGGCACAACACTGGGCCTCAGGATCTCGTCACATTATCTTTGTGCATTCAAATTGCCATTGATAAAATCCAATTGTGTCCATTGTCCGTAGCTTATGCCTGCCCATACAATAACCCCTACGCCACCATGGGGCACTCTGTTCACAACGTTGACTTCAGCAAATCGCTTGCCCACACGACGCCATATACGCTCTGACAAATCATGGTCCAAACACACCAAGACAATCGTGAAGATGTCTCAATGTTCTACAGCTGCACCATCGAGAGCTGGTTGCATCACCGCTTGGAATGGCAACTGCTCAGCATCCGACCACAAGGCGCTACAGAGGGTAGTGCGTACAGCACAGTACATCAATGGGGCCGCGCTTCCTGCCATCCAGGACATCTATACCAGGCGGTGTGTCAGACGAAGGCCCAAAATATTGTCATAGACTTCAGCCACCCAAGTCATAGAATATTCTCTCTGCTACTGCATGGCAAGCGGTAAGTTTGGGACCAAAAGGCTCCTTAATAGCTTCTACCCCCAAGCCATAAGACTGCTGAACTGTTAATCAAATGGCTAACCGGACTATTTGCATTGACCTCCCTATTTATTCACATTTTTGTTGTCTTGATTTTCTTGCACAGTCTCAATGTTCACTCACTGGACTCTAACCACACACTCACACATACGAACTACACTGACACTCCAACACACACACACATATTGCCGCCACAAATCAAATCAAATTTATTTATATAGCCCTTCGTACATCAGCTGATATCTCAAAGTGCTGTACAGAAACCCAGCCTAAAACCCCAAACAGCAAGCAATGCAGGTGTAGAAGCACGGTGGCTAGGAAAAACTCCCTAGAAAGGCCAAAACCTAGGAAGAAACCTAGAGAGGAACCAGGCTATGTGGGGTGGCCAGTCCTCTTCTGGCTGTGCCAGGTGGAGATTATAACAGAACATGGCCAAGATGTTCAAATGTTCATAAATGACCAGTATGGTCGAATAATAATAAGGCAGAACAGTTGAAACTGGAGCAGCAGCACAGTCAGGTGGAAGTTGAAACTGGAGCAGCAGCATGGCCAGGTGGACTGGGGACAGCAAGGAGTCATCATGTCAGGTAGTCCTGGGGCATGGTCCTAGGGCTCAGGTCAGTTGAAACTGGAACAGCAGCATGGCCAGGTGGACTGGGGCCACACACACACACATACATTCACATTCCTTCACACTCTTCAAATATCCTGCTGCTACTGTTTATTATCTATGCATAGACACTTTACCCCTACCTACATGTACATATTACTCAATTACCTACACTAACCGATTCAACTGTGAAGAGTACACTTCTCCAGCCTGCCGAACTCCAATCAGGTCAAGACCTTGGTGAGGACAATGAGCACACATGAGCTTCTCTGAGACAGTTTCTAACAGTTTGTGCAGAAATTCTTTGGTTGTGCAAACCCACAGTTTCATCAGCTGGCAGGGTGGCTGGTCTCAGACGATCCCGCAGGTGAAGAAGCCAGATGTGGAGGTCATGGGCTGGCGTGGTTACACATGGTCTGCGGTTTTGAGGTCGGTTAGACGGACTGCCAAATTCTCTAAAACGACGATGGAGGCGGATTATGGTAAAAAAAAATGATATGCCACACCTGTCAGGTGGATTGATTATCTTGGAAAAGGATAAATGCTCACTAACAGGAAAGTAAATAAATGTGTCCAAAATTTGAGAAACTTTTTGTGCGTATGGAAAATTTCATGAACTTTTATTTCAGCTGATGAAACATGGGACCAACACTTTTCAAGTTGCGTTTATATTTTTGTTCAGTATAATTTCACTTCAAATAGGCTGTGTTGTTTTCATATCATTTGGCTAATTAGGCTTGTGCACATTTACATAAGTGTTTAATTACCTAGTTAGCTAAGTTACTGACTAAGCTAATTCCTATTCATGTTTTTTCCATTTCAGGTGGAGTGACATTGCTGACAGGCCAACATGCTGATAGGCCAAGACCCTTATTCCCAAAGAATCTCAGAGTAGGAGTAGTGATTTTAGGATCGGTTTTGCCTGCACACTGAGTAATATAACATTGACAAGGGGGAGGTTATCCTAGATCACTATCCCTACTCAGAGATGCTTTGTGAATATGGGCCCTGGAAGAAAGCTGTTGCCCAATGCCTTGCATAGCAGTTGCTTCACCACAGGACCCTAGAGCAGGGGTAGGCAACCCTAATTCCTGGAGTGCCACCGGTACTGCAGGATTTTGTTCCAACTAGGCCCTAAACAAGGGGGCGTTTAGTTGTTTGAATGTTTCTACGTTGCAGAATGGTTTTTACCGAACGACACATTTCCCAAAACGTTTTTGAATAAACTTTGAGGTACTTTTGCTCTGTTCAGTAGGTATGCCGGGGCCCCACCCTGTGAAAGTGCTCGAGCCACATTGCGAACTTCGCCCTCACGCACCGCTTTATATATGCAAGCTAAAGATGAAATTGTCAATGAATTGGCCAATGCACCCTGTGTTGCACTTACTACAGATGGATGGACCTCCAGGGCTACAGAGAGCTACTTAACAGTGACAGCCCATCACATTACCCCAGAGTGGGAAATGAGAAGTACTGTGCTACAGACATGCCCCCTTTTATGAGAGTCAGACAAGTGAGCATATTTTTCTCTTTAACATTATAGCATCCCAGTTGTCAAAACCTGGTTGAAAGGAAGTCAGTGTGACTTCAGTATTACTGACCAGAATGTGACATATTTTTCTTTGCTTATTACTACTGGAAAAAAGTATTGTAGAGGGAAAAGTTGGATATTGAAAATATTGTTCATTACGTTTCTATTTGTTTCCGTAGTCACCAATAAGTTTAAATCTGCAACATATTCTTACGTTTAAAATAGACCAAGCAACCATTTTTTTTGCACATCTGCATACAGTAATTGTTTCATAATCCACCCACAGACATTACATGCATAGATAGATCGGGACACAGGGTATATAAAGGCCGATTGTTTCATTTGATTAGTAAGAGTGGTGTGATGAGTCAGAGCTGTAGTGAAGAAAATCAGCGCATAACAACTATCAATTTGAGGACATTCCTGAAGAAACTTTGTGGACTCAGCTGGCTCAAAGTATTTATATGGTACTAGTTGAAGAAATTTGTGGAAGTTATAGCTTAGAGATGTCTTCAAAAAAGAGCAACTTAATCATATACATACTTTGTGTCCTCCACTATGGCGGTCCGGGGCATATTTTAGGACTTTCCAAAGGGCCCGCAACACATCAACCTCCTGAGTTTTCTGGCTTTTCATGACACTTACTCTAAGTTATGTCTGTCATATCAATCCTGCAACAAACATTGTTAGAAATGGGTGTAATTTGCAAATCTCTTCCTCTTCTTTGCAACTGTGCACGTGTGTGAGTTTGAGTGAGCGATAGGGAGAATGGGCTAGAGACAAATGGGAGAAACTTTACATGACTCACCAGTGGATGAGTCTTGAATCAGGACACAAGGTTTTTGCAATTAAAGTTGAAACGGGATTTTATTTGCTTTACAAACTTATATTAGAAGCAGTGCCATTGCAATTGGATCTCCTTGGCTGTCCCCATATGACAACCCTTTTTCGTTCCAGGTAAAAGGGTTCTACATGGAACCAAAAATGTAAGGAATGACGCTGGAGAAGAGAAGCAGGTACGGGGAGTCAGAATTTAATCGGAACAGGACAGGAACAGCGTCAGAACCAGGGAATACAGACATAAGACAATTAATGCAGCAGCAGGGAACAGAGCTGGGGAACTGACAAATATAGGGGAGGTAATAAACAGGTGATTGAGTCCAAAGTGAGTCCAATAAATCGCTGATGTGCGTGATGATGGACGGCAGGTGTGCGTAATGATGGCGGCAGGAGTGCACGTAATGCAGGGCAGCCTGGCTCCCTCGAGTGCAGGGGGTGACACAAAAAGGGTTCTTTAAAAGGTTCTATGGGGACTACCGAATAACCATTTTACGTTCTAGATAGCACCTTTTCTTTTCTAAGAGTGTAAGATCAGGCAATCATGGGCAGCTGAATACCATGTCTCTTGGGGAATCCAGTCTCAGTAAGACCTGATGCAGAGAAAAAAAATTCATGATCATCAGTATAGCTAGTACAAACCTAGCTCTTACAAAGCTAGCTAGTAGGAATCAATTTTAAGATTAGTGTCACACCCTGATCTGGTTCACCTGTCCTTGTGATTGTCTCCACCCCCTCCAGGTGTCGCTTATTATCCCCAGTGTATATATCCCTGTGTTTCCTGTCTTTCTGTGCCAGTTTGTCTTGTTTGCCAAGTCAACCAGCAGTTTTCCTTGCTCCTATTTTTCCCAATCTCTGTTTCTAGTCCTCCTGGTTTCGACCCTTGCCTGTCCTGACTCCGAACCCGCCTGCCTGACCACTCTGCCTGTTCTGACTACCAGCCTGCCTATCCCCTTGTACTGTTTTTGGACTCGGATCTAGTTTCTGACTCCTGCCTGGCCTGACCTCGTGACTGCCTATCATCTTGTACTGTTTGGACTCTGACCTGGTTAATGAACTCTCGCCTGTCCCCGACCTGCCTTTGCCTACTCCCTTTGTTATAATAAATATCAGAGCTCTACCATCTGCCTCCTGTGTCTGCATTTGGGTCTCGCCTTGTGCCCTTATATTAACTGTAAGATGTAAACATTGTGTTTTTTTATAGTTCCTGGAGGATGTTACCAAAATATACACTCCTATGGATTTAATAACCTCTAGTGACTCCCCATTCCGCATGCGGGAGCGTAATCCTCGCCTGACACTAATTAGCATAACGCAACGGACATAAATATCCCTAGAAAATATTCCTATTCATGAAAATCACAAATGAAATATATTGAGACAGAGCTTAGCCTTTTGTTAATCACCCTGTCATCTCAGATTTTCTAAATATGCTTTACAGCCAAAGCTAGAAAAGCATTTGTGTAAGTTTATCGATAGCCTAGCATAGCATTTTGTCCAGCTAGCAGCAGGTAACTTGGTCACGGAAATCAGAAAAGCAATCAAATTAAATTGTTTACCTTTGATGAGCTTCGGATGTTTTCACTCACGAGACTCCCAGTTAGATAGAAAATGTTCCTTTATTCCAAAAATATTATTTTTGTAGGTGAAATAGCTCCGTTTGTTCTTCACATTTGGCTGAGAAATCGCCCGGAAATTGCAGTCACGAAAACGGCGAAAAATATTCAAAATTAGCTCCATAATATTGACAGAAACATGGCAAACGTTGTTTATAATCAATCCTCAAGGTGTTTTTCAAATATCTATTCGATAATATATCCATCGGGACAATTCGTTTTTCAGTAGGACCGATTGGAGTAATGGCTACCTCTCTATTTTACGTGAGAATCTCTCTGGGAGCATCAGGTGACCACTTACGCAATGTAGCCGCTTACGGGTATTCTTCCACATAAATGCGTAAAACTGCGTCACAATGCTGTAGACACCTTCGGGAATACGGAGAAAGAGTAATCTGGTTGATAGCCCATTCAATGCTCAATAGGGATTCATTGGAACGCAGCGCTTTCAAAACAGGCACTTCCGGATTGGATTTTTCTCAGGCTTTCGCCTGCAACAACAGTTCTGTTATACTCACAGACAATATTTTTACAGTTTTGGAAACTTTAGAGTGTTTTCTATCCTAAGCTGTCAATTATATGCATATTCTAGTATCTTGTCCTGACAAAATATCCCGTTTACTACGGGAACGTTTTTTTTCTTTCAAAAATGAAAATACTGCCCCATAGTCACAACATGTGGATTTAAGGAGTGGTGGTGCTGCTCTCCCCTTTTTCTGGGATGTGGCCGTATAGGTCACTGGTAACTGAGTAGGCGGCCATTGTGTAACAGAAGCTATGCCTCAGGTCATTGACATGTTTCAGGAACTGTAAAGACAGAGACGAATCATGATTAACCATTGCGTAAGGTCTTCACTAAGTTAGGCTTACGAAGTACATTGACTACGTTACCCCTCAGCAATCTGGCAGACTGGAGAGAGAGAGAGAGAGAGAGAGACAGCAAAACCTAAGCTATTTACATTTCTTAGTCAGTCAGTTGGATAACTTCTGCACTTCTTCCCTTTCTTTCCTTCCTCAATCCAAGCTAGAAGATTCCTGCAAAAAAATAATCAAGAATTGAAAAGGGCAGTTGAGAGTTGTAACGTTAGAATGAGTGTTGGGGGGAGCAGGGATTGGCGAAATGTATTGTCAAATACAAAATGCAGGTATCCCTGATGAATCAGGAAAATTCACATACATATTGGGGGATACATGTTTCAAGAATTAGGCTAGCTCAGACACTCTCGCTTTCTCTCACACACACACACACACACTGTTCCCTATATGTATATTCATCAACCATTTCTCTCTCTCTCACACTCACAAACACACAGCTAGCATGACACAATGACGACAACATTTTACATATGTTTTTGTGATCATCTCTCTCACAGAATACACTGACACATATACACAGCTAGCATGAAACCGTTGACATGACAATGTTTTCTAAAGTTATTGTGATCATCATCTCTCTCTCACACACACACGGAGAGAGAGAACACACACATATACACACACACACACACACACACACACACACACACACACACACACACACACACACACACACGTGTACTGTCAATAACTAAACAGATTAGCTAGCCAAAACGTTAGCTAGCTAGCTACAACAGGTACAAAGTTACCAGGTCCATGGATGATTAACGTTAGCTAGCTAGCTACAACAGGTACAAAGTTACCAGGTCCATGCATGATTAACGATAGCTAGCTAGCTACAACAGGTACAAAGTTACTAGGTCCATGGATGATTAACGTTAGCTAGCTAGCAAAACTTTCCTTGACATTCTTCTCCCCAACAAAGCGCCGCTTTACTTCGGAAATACTGAACACATTACGTTAATTACTTAAAAGCTTTCAGGGAAAATATAACTTGTCACATTATCAGGGTCAAATTCAGGTGCAATAATTTCTTACCTGTTATTGATGTAAATAAATGTAATAAAAGAAGGGTTTTGTAAACCCTGGTGGATTGTAGTAGGATATTGAAATAAAAGACAGGCCTACGTGTGATTTGTTAAATTCTGTAAACAAATGTAATTAGTCAGAACAGAACATCAAAATTGCATTCCGTGGAACAAAAGAAAATGTGCAACAAACAGTGCAGTTGACATCACCAAAAGATTATCATTAGAAGCCAATACACACAGCAAGCTACCAGATATCATTCATTTAAAAAAAAAACATTTCATTGTACTGCAGTTTTATTGCATTTTAACGGCAGTGCATTCTTGTAAGGGTATCCTGTAATATTGTGCATGTTCATGCCTGTTCATCTTACATGCTGGTAGCCTATAACAAATGTTATGGAAGTGACTGTGCACCTTTCAATTGGGTGGACTGCAAGTACAAAAAAACACTCCCATAGCCTGTAGTAAAAACAAACGCATTTATAGCATTGGAAATTCTCTAAATTAGGAACCATCTCTCATAGCTACAGTACATGACCCCAGAGACTGTCACAAATATGACATTTTAATGACCTAGCAAATTCGATGACTTGGAGGTGAAATATCACAACACTTTGTATATTAAATTGGTATTTCATCACCTGCCAAATAAAATTCCTCAAATGGCCCTACTCCTTTAAAAGTTAATCGGGCTGGATAAGCTGAAGTGGAATCGGCCCAAGTACCATTAGCCGGAACCCAGAGTAATATGATTCTGCCAAACTCTGGAATAGCTTGGCCCGCATGAAGCCCCCCAAGTCCGACCGAGTCCATGCCGAGTCCCCCACATCTCAAACGGAATAGGCCCGAGCCCAGCGTGTTGACTGGGTACAGTATGGCCCAAGACTCTAACCGGCTTTGGTGTGCTCTGCCAGCTGTTGTATGCCAAGTGTGCTAAGCTGAATCATGCAAACCCTGCTGAACATTACTCAAGTTTTAATAACTGTAATTGTTCTAGTGTCTTATACAGTGCATTCAGAAAGTATTCAGACTCCTTGACTTTTTCCACATTTTGATTTTTCTTCATCAATCGACACACAATACCGCATAAAACATTTTTTTGTTGATAAAAAATGTCAAACAGAAATATCACATTTACATAAGTATTCAGACAATTTACTCAGTACCTTGTTGAAGCACCTTTGGCAGTGATTACAGCCTCGAGTCTTCTTGTGTATGAAGCTACAAGCTTGGCACACCTGTATTTGGGGAGTTTCTCCCATTCTTCTCTGCAGATCCTCTCAAGCTGTGTCAGGTTGGATGGGGAGCGTCGCTGCACAGCTATTGTCAGGTCTCTCCAGAAATGTTAGATAGGGTTCAAGTTTGGGTTCTGGCTGGGCCACTCAAGGACATGCCGTGGAGCAGGTTTTCATCAAGGATCTCTGTACTTTGCTCCGTTCATCTTTCCCTCGATCCTGACTAGTCTCGCAGTCCCTGCCCATGAAAAATATCTCCACAGCATGATGCTGCCACCACGATGCTTCACAGTAGGGATGGTGCCAGGTTTCCTCCAGACGTGACGCTTGGCATTCAGGCCAAAGAGTTTAATCTTAGTTTCATCAGACCACAGAATTTTGTTTTGGCATACTCCCAGCGGGCTGTCATGTGCTTTTTTACTAAGGAGTGGCTTCCGTCTGGCCACTAACATAAAGGCCTCATTGGTGGAGAGCTGCAGAGATGGTTGTCCTTCTGGAAGGTTCTCCCATCTCCACAAAGGAACTCTGGAGCTCTGTCAGAATGACCATCGGGTTCTTGGTCATCTCCCTGACCAAGGCACTTCTCCCCCGATTGCTCAGTTTGGCCTGGCGTCCAGCTCTAGGAAGAGTCTTGGTGGTTCCAAACTTTTTCCGTTTAATAATGATGGAGTCCACTGTGGTCTTGGAGACCTTCAAAGTTGCAGAAATGTTTTGTACCCTTCCCCAGATCTGTGCCATGACACAATCCTGTCTTGGAATTCTACGTACAATTACTTCGACCTCATGGCTTGGTTTTTGCTCTGACATGTCAACTGTGGGACCTTATATAGACAGGTGTGTACCTTTCCAAATCCTTTCCAACCAATTGAATTTAACACAGATGGATTCCAATCAAGATCTCAAGGATGATCAATGGAAACAGAATGCACCCAAGCTCAATTTGGAGTCTCATAGCAAAGGGTACATTTGCCCCAAAAAATTAAAACCTGTTTTTGCTTTGTCATTATGGGGTCTTGTGTGTAGATTGATAAGGCAAAACATGTATTTAATCCATTTTAGAATAAGGCTGTAACATAATAAAATGTAGAAAAGGTCAAGCGGTCTGAATACTTTCCGAATGCACTGTATGCAATGGGTGCATGGATCACAAACACTTTGCACATGTACAGTGCCTTGCGAAAGTATTCGGCCCCCTTGAACTTTGCGACCTTTTGCCACATTTCAGGCTTCAAACAAAGATATAAAACTGTATTTTTTTGTGAAGAATCAACAACAAGTGGGACACAATCATGAAGTGGAACGACATTTATTGGATATTTCAAACTTTTTTAAAACCTGTTAAGGCTAGGGCAGAATACTGCCCCCGTTGGTGAAATGCGTGCCCATAGTAAACAGAAAAAAAATCTGTAAAAAATTGTTAATATATGCATATAATAAATATTATTGAGTAGAAAACACTATTCTGTATTCGCTGTGTTCTGAACCAAGTTTGACAAGTTTAGTCGACATATAATATGTAATTTCGACGTTTTGGTGCGAACTAACTTTACTTTTTGGCTGCATTTCAACCGAAATATGTCGTGTTTGATAACCGAAAGACACAGACTTCAAAACTAAAGCTGTTTTTGGTAAGTATAAACCCTTCCAGGTCTTCTGATGGAAGAACAGCAAAGGTAAGGGAACATTTATGTGTTAAATTTGGGTTTCTGTGGAGGAGCCAAAATGCTAATTCCTGAGCGCCGACTCACATTATAGCCTAGTGAACGAAATCTGTAAAGTTAAAAATAAATGTAACACAGCTGTTTTATTAAGAAGAAGTGTATCTTTCTAAGTATATGTAGAACATGTATATTTAGTCAACGTTTATGATGTGTATTTCTGTTATCTGGCAGAGTTACCATAATTTCTCCAGGCATTGTTGTAGCATTTTTTAGCCATGACCTTCTATGTAAACCGTGATATATGGATATAATTAGCATATTATTGAAAAAAACATAAATGTACTGTATAACATGTCCTATTCCTGTCATCTGATGAAGATTTTCAAAAGGTTAGTGAATTATTTTACTTTTAATCCTGCTTTTGTGATTGCATCTATTGTTCTACAAAATGGCTATGTAAATTAGCCTATCTTTGGTGGTGGTTTGACATAAATATGTGCTATGTTTTCGCCGTAAAACATTTTAGAAATCTGACTTGGTGGCTAGATGAACAAGGTGTTTATCTTTCATTTGAGCTATTGGACTTGTTAATGTGTGGAGGTTAAATATTTCTAAGAATATTTTTTGCGTTCTGTGTGCTACTGTGTCAGTTGAGCAGTAGGGGGAGGTGCCCTAGCGGGACGTGTGGTGCCAAGTTTAACAAATCAAAAACAGAAAAATTGGGCGTGCAAAATTATTCAGCCCCCTTAAGTTAATACTTTGTAGCGCCACCTTTTGCTGCGATTACAGCTGTAAGTCGCTTGGGGTATGTCTCTATCAGTTTTGCACATCGAGAGACTGACATTTTTTCCCATTCCTCCTTGCAAAACAGCTCGAGCTCAGTGAGGTTGGATGGAGAGCATTTGTGAACAGCAGTTTTCAGTTCTTTCCACAGATTCTCGATTGGATTCAGGTCTGGACTTTGACTTGGCCATTCTAACACCTGGATATGTTTATTTTTGAACCATTCCATTGTAGATTTTGCTTTATGTTTTGGATCATTGTCTTGTTGGAAGACAAATCTCCGTCCCAGTCTCAGGTCTTTTGCAGACTCCATCAGGTTTTCTTCCAGAATGGTCCTGTATTTGGCTCCATCCATCTTCCCATCAATTTTAACCATCTTCCCTGTCCCTGCTGAAGAAAAGCAGGCCCAAACCATGATGCTGCCACCACCATGTTTGACAGTGGGGATGGGTATTCAGGGTGATGAGCTGTGTTGCTTTTACGCCAAACATAACGTTTTGCATTGTTGCCAAAAATTTCATCTGACCAGAGCACCTTCTTCCACATGTTTGGTGTGTCTCCCAGGTGGATTGTGGCAAACTTTAAACAACACTTTTTATGGATATCTTTAAGAAATGGCTTTCTTCTTGCCACTCTTCCATAAAGGCCAGATTTGTGCAATATACGACTGATTGTTGTCCTATGGACAGAGTCTCCCACCTCAGCTGTAGATCTCTGCAGTTCATCCAGAGTGATCATGGGCCTCTTGGCTGCATCTCTGATCAGTCTTCTCCTTGTATGAGCTGAAAGTTTAGAGGGACGGCCAGGTCTTGGTAGATTTGCAGTGGTCTGATACTCCTTCCATTTCAATATTATCGCTTGCACAGTGCTCCTTGGGATGTTTAAAGCTTGGGAAATCTTTTTGTATCCAAATCCGGCTTTAAACTTCTTCACAACAGTATCTCGGACCTGCCTGGTGTGTTCCTTGTTCTTCATGATGCTCTCTGCGCTTTTAACGGACCTCTGAGACTATCACAGTGCAGGTGCATTTATACAGAGACTTGATTACACACAGGTGGATTGTATTTATCATCATTAGTCATTTAGGTCAACATTGGATCATTCAGAGATCCTCACTGAACTTCTGGAGAGAGTTTGCTGCACTGAAAGTAAAGGGGATGAATAATTTTGCACGCCCAATTTTTCAGTTTTTGATTTGTTAAAAAAGTTTGAAATATCCAATAAATGTCGTTCCACTTCATGATTGTGTCCCACTTGTTGTTGATTCTTCACAAAAAAATACAGTTTTATATCTTTATGTTTGAAGCCTGAAATGTGGCAAAAGGTCGCAAAGATCAAGGGGGCCGAATACTTTCGCAAGGCACTGTATATATAGACTGGTGTCTATTAATTGAGTAGCATTTAGATAACTGGTCAGAAGCCTCCAAGAGGCTTCTAAACAGCTTCTATCCCCAAGTCATAAGACTCCTGAACACCTAATCAAATGGCTATCCAGACTATTTGCATTGTCCCCTCCTCCCCCCACCTTTACACCGCTGCTACTCTCTGTTGTTATCATCATCTATGCATAGTCACTTTAATAACTCTACCTACATGTACATATTACCTCAACTAACTGGTGCTCCCGCACATTGACTCTGTGCCAGTACCCCCTGTATATAGTCTCGCTGTTGTTATTTTACTGCTGCTCTTTAATTACTTGTTACCTTATTCGTATCAATAAGCATTTCACTGTAAGGTCTACCTGTTGTATTCAGCGCATGTGACTAATAACATTTGATTTAGTTGAATCAGATTTCTACCAAAAACAGATATCAACCAAAATATGAAAAATACCTTTTTAATCTGGTTTCAACCAGTAAAGGACATCTTTATCACATTGTATGCCCATTGGGATAGGCCTATATGATGTCTGAGCCATATTTACATTTTGATTTCACATGGTGCACTTTATTTTAGTATTGTTGTTGATGAGTAATCGTGTGGTTTAATTTAAGAAAATATAAAGTGTTGCTACTCCTGATTGTGCTCTCATCAGGAATTATACGACTCATGATCATATACGGAATCAGGAATACCAGAACTTTGTATTTTCTTAAATAAACAAAAATGTACTACAGCAATGGTTGGCATTTAATTTCATCCGGCTGTACCGAAACCGAATCGAACTGTGACCCCGAAACCGCAATACGCACCGAACTGTGAGTTTGGGGAACATTACACCCTTACATTTAAATGACTTGTGCTGAAGGACTTCTATCTGCAGCAGCCATGCAATGGTCCTTCAGTGTTTTCAAGGTCTCAGTTTTACAACTTTCTCATGTCATTCCATCCACTGTAGACAATAAGTTGTTTTTAACCAAAGTGTGGAAGTGTTTCTGAGCTAAGTAGCTCCCCTGCTGTCCGCATTGATGTTTCCCATTTACTGTCCCTCCTCTTTCTCCTCACCCCCCTCTCTCCTCCTCTTCCTTCTCCTCCTCTTGTCTCAGCACCAGGAGAGGACACGCACAGTGCCTCCACATACCAGAGCCTTTAACAGTTTGACCATGGTGATTCTACAGACAGAGGCAGGCAGACAGACAGACAGACGCAGTCGGACAAACAGACAGACCAACAGAGGGGAACCCTCTACTGATTTGGCTCAGGTAAGGAGTGTTTGTTTCTGAATGGAGTGTACAAACAGACAGAAACCACAAAATATAAAATATATAACAAAACAAACTAAATAGGCTATTCAATTCATTTGACATCTGCTCTGACAGAGGCTGGTGTAAAGTCGTGTAGCTCACTGACTGTTTGCAGGTGTAAACGGTGTTCTGTCTCTTTGCAAGTATTAATTATACACTACATAGAGTCACACAGATTTGTGGGCACACAGTGTACATGGCACAGGCCGTCTGTCCAGACCTGCCCTTACTTGACTTCTTAATCTTTGGTTTCCTGCCCTCCCTCCCTCCCCGTATCTGGGTACAAAAACTTAACCCCCCCTTGCCTCCTTTCCCTGTATCCCAGCACAATAACTTAATGCCCCCCTGCCTGCCTCCCCCTACTCTCCTCAGCCACCCCTGTTGTTCTTTATACAGGGGCATGCTAGAAAAGCAGCGGTTGGCCTGGCCCCAAGAACTCAGGCCCACATACTTCCCAATCTGCAGATTAAAGAGCTGCAGCCTCTGAAGTCCTTCCAGGGACTAATGGCTTTTGTTGCTGGGAATAATCCACACATCCTCTCCCACATCCTGGGGGATCCATGGCTAAAACCCCTCCTTAAACTCTCCTCCTCCCACCCCTTTCTCCTCCTCCCACCCCGTCTCCATCTCCATGTTTTGTTAACCTCCCTCCATCCTCCATGTAGGCAGTCTTGTGGTTAGGTCTGGCTCAAGACCTCCCATGCCCCTTCTTTCCCACCCCCATCTCCCAATCTCCATCTCTGGTCCATGTTTTGTCGACCTCCCCCTCCTTCCTGCATGTGGCGCAGCCTTGCGGTTAAGTCTGGAGGCCTGCAGGAGTGTACCACACGCAAAGAGATGGGGAGGGGGGGGGGGGGGCTGGGTTGTGATCCACGCAGGCATGGCAGGAGTCTGCTGGGCTTAGTGAATCCTCCGAGTCTCTTTTTTTGTCAACTACACCTACGTAGCTCAAGTTCAAACAGCCAGGGCAAGAAGCTATCCTCAAACCTCGCTATGCAAAGAATAAAGCAGCCTTAAGGTGTTAGCACCTTACAAACATGATGTCTATATTGAATAAATCATTTAAACATTCACAGTGCAGGTTGGAAAAAGTATGTGAACCCCTAGGCTAATGACTTCGCCAAAAGCTAATTGGAGTCAGGAGTCAGCTAACCTGGAGTACAATCATTGAGTCGAGATTGGAGATGGTTGGTTAGAGCTGCCCTGCCCAATAAAGAACTATTCACAAGAAGCGTTGCCTGATGTGAACCATGCCTCGAATAAAAGAGATCTCAGAAGACCCAAGATTAAGAATTGTTGACTTGCATAATGCTGGAAAGGGTTACAAAAGTATCTCTAAAAGCCTTGATGTTCATCAGTCCAAGGCAAGACAAATTGTCTATAAATGGAGAAAGTTCAGCACTGTTGCTACTCTCCCTAGGAGTGGCCGTGCTGCAAAGATGACTAAGAGCACAGTTCAGAATGCTCAATGAGGTTAAGAATCCTAGAGTGTCAGCTAAAGACTTACAGAAATCTCTGGAACATGCTAACATCTCTGTTTGACGAGTCTATGATACGTAAAGCACTAAACAAGAATGGTGTTCATGGGAGGACACCATAGAAGAAGTCACTGGTGTCCAAAAAAAACACTGCTGAAGTTCGCAAAAGAGCATCTGGATGTTCCACAGCGCTTCTGGCAAAATACTCTGTGGACAGATGAAACTACAGTTGAGTTGTTTGGAAGGAACACACAACTCTATGTGTGTAGAAAAAAAGGCACAGCACACCAACATCAAAACCTCATCCCAACTGTAAAGTATGGTGGAGGGAGCCTCATGGTTTGGAGCTGCTTTGCTGCCTCAGGGCCTGGACAGCTTGCTATCATCGAAAGGAAAAATGACTTCCCAAGTTTATCAAAACATTTTGTAGGAGAATGTAAGGCTACCTGTCCGCCAATTGAAGCTCAACAGAAGTTGGGTGATGCAACAGGACAACGACCCAAA
Source organism: Oncorhynchus kisutch (assembly GCF_002021735.2). Lineage (NCBI taxonomy): Eukaryota > Metazoa > Chordata > Actinopteri > Salmoniformes > Salmonidae > Oncorhynchus > Oncorhynchus kisutch. The sequence continues at coordinate 39,714,454 of NC_034176.2, forward strand.
ACACAAGTAAATCAACAACAGAATGGCTTCAACAGAAGAAAATACGCCATCTGGAGTGGCCCAGTCAGAGTCCTGACCTCAACCCGATTTGACATGCTGTGGCATGACCTCAAGAGAGCGGTTCACACCAGACATCCCAAGAATATTGCTGAACTGAAACAGTTTTGTAAAGAGGAATGGTCCGAAATTCCTCCTGACCGTTGTGCAGGTCTGATCCACAACTACAGCAAACGTGGTTGAGGTTATTGCTGCCAAAGGAGGGTCAACCAGTTATTAAATCCAAGGGTTCACATACTTTTCCACCCTGCACGTATAATTGTTTGTGTGTTATTAGTTTAAGCAGACGGTGTTTGTCTATTGTTGTGACTTAGATGAAGATCAGATAAAATTTCATGACCAATTTATATAGAATTCCAGGTAATTCCAAAGGGTTCACATACTTTTTCTTGCCACTGTAATGTGAGTTGGAGCTCTGGGCTCAGAGTTTGTTGACCCTCTGGAAACCTTTTGTCCTTTACAATGTTTCTGATCCCCTCCCAATGACATCATAACCTGTGGAGTACATTCAGTTCTGACCTCATTTCCTGTGGAAGACTACAGACAGAGTTCTGGTGCAGAGAGAGAGGGTGTTGGCACTGGCAGCCTACACACACTGGGCCACTGTCCACTGGCCACCCAAAAGACGCATTTATTTATTTTATCAAGAGCATGGTAAAAAAGAGCAGACGTTTTGAGCTTTTATTTGGCCCAAACTTCGCATTTTAACTTCAGTCAAACTTAATCTAAAAGACACTGGCTGGATTTCACTCCCATAAAAACACACACACACACACACACACACACACAAAAAGTGCTCTAATTATTTTGCATAGAAAAACATAACTTAATTTCCCCAAAATCTAAACAACAGAACATTCAATGGGGACTGCATGTATGTGTACCAAGCATATCTCCTCATTAAATTACAGGAAAATAATTTGACACACATTTCGAAACATCCACTGCCTCTCAGACTTCATGTAGACTATTAGTAAAACTAAGGTTAAGAAAGGTTATTGGACCAAAATGTTGTTGCAAATGAATATACTGTACTTGGCAATACAAATATGATGAATTCAGTAGAACTACCGCCTTCTCAGTAAAACCAAGAACCATTCATCTAAACTGCAACACAAAACTCTGTCTAGCCCACACAGAGAAAGATGTAGCTTAGCTACTGCATAAGGATGAGCAAAATGGGATATGAAAGTCTGAATGCATGGAGGAAGTGAACTGCTACAGTAGCTGTCCAACAGGGCAATTTGACTGCTTCAGGGCAGTCAAAACATCAACAGAGTGGTGGTTAACCCCCAAGGCCTTAATATAGGAAGACGAGGAGCGAACTGGAGGAAAATAGGAAAGACAGCTGTGCAGAAGAGAGAGAAAGAGAGAGAGGTCAACAGCATCGTGAGATATACGGGGGGGGGGGGGGGGCTGTTGATGGGGTAAAGCAGTGTGCCAACCCGTGGGTTTCCTCTAAACATCAGACCTCCACTCTGCAGACTAAACAGCCCGACACAAACAGACCAGTGTACCTGGAGACCAGGTCAACAACACAACATGGACACACACAGAGCCCTATTGACTGGCTGTCTGAGCTAGCACTGCCGAGGAGGTGAATGGGGGCTAGCAGGCTCTTTCAACTGGAGGGTCGACCAAGGGTTGGGGTTCATGGGGCTGTCTGCTATTCAGCTTTATTGCAAACGTGGAATCTGTATATTTCCATTAAGGATATAGACACACGAGGGAAACATGGCTGCCACTGGTGCTTTACGAGTGTTCTAGGTTCACGAATGCAAAGTAGTCATGTCAACGAGTTGCAAATGTAAATAAAACAGCAGATTTGAAAGTAACAAAACAGGTGTGCATAAGTGGTGAAATGATCTATTCCTCGATACATATCCTTTCCTCCAGTCCTCCCTCCAGTCTTACCTGGCCATGCCCAGACTAGAGAAGCTTGCTGGGACGATGAGTACGTCAAGGCGGGGGAAGGGATGGACCCCCAGGGTAGCGTGGGCTGCAGCCAGGCAGCCAGGCAGAAGGGGGAGGACCTGGACCTGGGCCTTTTGCAGCAGAGAGGGCGGGGCAAACATCCGGTGAGGGACCACCTCTTGGCGCCAGGCGGATGGGTCGGTGAATGGACAGGGGTAATCAGCATGGCAACAGGTGAAGTTGTCATCGCCCAGACCTGAGCAGTCGCTCTCAGAGTGCTTCTCATCCTTCAGGCCTGAGTAGACTAATGTAGACTGTGGGCTGGTGATGATGGGATGGTCCATGTTGGTGAAAGGATTCAGGTCCAAGCTGTGTGATGGGGAGAAGGGGGGGGGGGGAATTCAGGCTTGTATTTTCGCTATTTTGACTACGGGCTTAGAAACGAGAGGGATGGAAATATGGAACATTGCATCACACAGGAAAGCCAGAGAAAACCCAAACATTACATTTAATTGGACTTCCATTCAGTTACAGTAACTCCATCTTAGTACTGGAACTGCAAAACCCAAATGTGTTCCAAGTTTCCTCTAGCCGTTCACTGAGGATAAAAGGCCCTCCTTGTAGCAGGAGAAGCCCTGGGGTTAACGGCTGGGTTGGAGGGAAACCATGAGAGGAGGAGGTAGAAAGGGTGGTATTACGGGAAGAATGACAGAGCTGCCAGCATGGTGGTGGAGCCCTCAAACCCTCAGCCTGTGGTGAACTCTTCAGGGCAGGGGAAAGCACTGCTGGGGAAGACCTGGTTCTACCGCCTGGTATGGCTGGGTTGGAGGGAAACCACGAAGGGGGGGAAGACAAGAGAGGAGGGGTCTTACGGGAAATAAATCATACCTGCCAGCATGCGTATGGGAGGCCCCAGTCCTTGTAACCTGCACAGGAGGGGTAAGCTGTGCTGTGGAAAGTTGTGCTGTGGCCTGGCGCCAGTAACCCACTGCCAAGGTAAAAGTGGAGGCAGGCATAGGCATAGTTACATAGTAGTCCCAGCTAGAGAGACCTAGACAGAGGAGGGAGAGAGAGACAGAGAGTGGGTGAGTGGACTGGTGAACTGTACCACTTTGCACTTATCCGCTGTACACTGATCAGGAGTGTAGTACCTGTGTGGTGCTGGTGCGTGGGCTGGGCCTGGTTCTCTCCACTCAATAGAACCACACACTCCCTAGGGGCTCGTACCTGGGCCTGCCACGTCGACATGGCGACAGGAGGCTCCTGACAGGGGAAGAGGGCACGGTTGTTGATGGGGGAGCCGGCGGTGTAAACACATGACCTAGAGGAGTAAATGGTAAACAACTTCCTTCATCGTAATGTTCATGGGACAGGTTTATCTTGGTTTATCTACTGGATAGTTTGTTTCACCCTGAGAGTAGACAGATGGAAACAACTTCTGTCCTATATGTTATCAGTCTGAGCATGAAGCATACAGTAGATATTCATGTCCCACCTGTTGTCCTGATCTTTAGTCCACCTGACAGAGCCTCCCTCCTGCTTGGTCTTGTAGCAGACCCTCAGGGCTCGGGGGAACTCCTGGATGGTCCGAACCCCCCTCTTCCTCACCTGCAGGCTCCAGCGGTCAGTGTGGAAGATGAGGGGTCCCTCACCCTCAAAAGCAGGGGCATGACTGCACTGGAAGTACAGGTGGTGTTGCTTTTTCCATTGGGTGGACGGTAGGGAGATCAGCCTCTGAATGAGCACAGCTGATTGGCTGTCTGGTTGTGGGCCAACTCCTGACCCCTCACCCTTGACCTCCTTTAGGAGACCCTGCATATCTGACACAGAGGTCACGTCCAACTCCTCTACTTTTGACACAGTGAGGTCACAGCAGTCCAGAACTAAGGTAAAGTCTCTGTGGCTCTCATCCTCCCAGGAGTCATCAGTCTGGGATGGTTGGGGTGGGGTTGGGGCGCCTTCCCCAGCCCCATTCCCATCTCCAGCCAGTGGGCCTGGCTCCAGGAAGAGCACCACAGTACCAGTGATAACCTTAGTTTGGAGGTTTATGTCCAGGTCCAAGACATAGTGTCTGACCAGGATGTGGTTGGTGTTGGCTCTGAGGGGCAAGTCGTCCCTGCCTGGGTCCACATCACCATCACCATCCATTTCTCATCAGAGGTCATCTATTTAATTCTAGAGGAAAACACAATGTCAATCAATCAATCAATCAATCAATCAATCAACTGATAGAGCGTTCAATCAATATGTACAGTATACAGTACATACAGTGCCGTGCAAAATTATTCGGCCCCCTTGAACTTTGCGACCTTTTGCCACATTTCAGGCTTCAAACATAAAGATATAAAACTGTATTTTTTTGTGAAGAATCAACAACAAGTGGGACACAATCATGAAGTGGAACGACATTTATTGGATATTTCAAACTTTTTTAACAAATCAAAAACAGAAAAATTGGGCGTGCAAAATTATTCAGCCCCTTTACTTTCAGTGCAGCAAACTCTCTCCAGAAGTTCAGTGAGGATCTCTGAATGATCCAATGTTGACCTAAATGACTAATGATGATAAATACAATCCACCTGTGTGTAATCAAGTCTCCGTATAAATGCACCTGCACTGTGATAGTCTCAGAGGTCCGTTAAAAGCGCAGAGAGCATCATGAAGAACAAGGAACACACCAGGCAGGTCCGAGATACTGTTGTGAAGAAGTTTAAAGCCGGATTTGGATACAAAAAGATTTCCCAAGCTTTAAACATCCCAAGGAGCACTGTGCAAGCGATAATATTGAAATGGAAGGAGTATCAGACCACTGCAAATCTACCAAGACCTGGCCGTCCCTCTAAACTTTCAGCTCATACAAGGAGAAGACTGATCAGAGATGCAGCCAAGAGGATCATGATCACTCTGGATGAACTGCAGAGATCTACAGCTGAGGTGGGAGACTCTGTCCATAGGACAACAATCAGTCGTATATTGCACAAATCTGGCCTTTATGGAAGAGTGGCAAGAAGAAAGCCATTTCTTAAAGATATCCATAAAAAGTGTTGTTTAAAGTTTGCCACAAGCCACCTGGGAGACACACCAAACATGTGTCCCACTTGTTGTTGATTCTACACAAAAAAATACAGTTTTATATCTTTATGTTTGAAGCCTGAAATGTGGCAAAAGGTCGCAAAGTTCAAGAGGGCCGAATACTTTCGCAAGGCACTGTTTCAACCTTATCAGCCAGGTAAGGTGGTCCACATCCAGTGGCTTTGGAAAGTACTCAGACCCTTTGACTTTTTCCACATCTTGCTACGTTACAGCCTTATTCTAAAATTAATTAAATTGTTTATTTTATTCATCAATCTACATACTATACCCCATAATGACAAAGCAAAAAGTTTTTATACATTTTTGCAAATTTATTAAAAGTAAATAACTGAAATATCACATTTACATAAGTATTCAGACCCTTTACTCAGAACCTTGTTGAAGTACCTTTGGCAGCGATTACAGCCTTGAGTCTTCTTAGGTATGACGCTACAAGCTTGGCATACCTCTATTTGGGGAGTTTCTCCCATTCTTCTCTGCAAATCCTCTCAAGCTCTGTCAGGTTGGATGGGGAGAGTCGCTACAATGGAATTTTCAGGTCCGACAGTGCAGTAATATCTAAGAAACCTTCGCCCCAGTCTGAGGTCCTGAGCGCTCTGGAGCAAGATTTCATCACGGATCTCTCTGTACTTTGCTCCATTCATCTTTCACTTGATCCTGACTAGTCTCACAGTCCCTGCCGCTGAAAAACATCCATAGCGTGATGCTGCCCCCACCATGCTTCACCGTAGGGATGGTGCCAGGTTTCCTCCAGACGTGACGCTTGGCTTCAGGCCAAAGAGTTCAATTTTGGTTCCATCAGACCAGAGATTCTTGTTTCTCATGGTCTGTGAGTCTTTAGATGCCTTTTGGAAAACTCCAAGTGGGCTGTCATGTGCCTTTAACTGAGGAGTGGCTTCCGTCTGGCCACTCTACCATAAAGGCCTGATTGGTGGAGTGCTGCAGAGATGGTTGTCCTTCTGGAAGGTTCTTCCATCTCCACAGAGGAACTCTGGACCTCTGTCAGAGGGAAAATCGGGTTCTTGGTCACCTCCCTGACCAAGGCCCTTCTCCACCGATTGCTCAGTTTGGCCTGGCAGCCAGCTCTAGGGAGAGTCTTGATGGTTCCAAACTTCTTCTTTTTAAGAATGATGGAGGCCACTGACATGATATGATGATGGCGCCGACGAAGATGTCAACATCGCGACTAGCTTGTATACAACTCAGTATTTTGTTTGTTTATGTACTATTTTTTACGTTATTAGCTCAGGAGTTGCTTTTCAGAGAGACACCAGGGATTGTAACCTGCTCTGCTTCACAGAAGCATGGATCGCTCGAGATATACTGTCTGACTCTTTAAAGCCAGTTGGGTTCTCAGTACATCGCACCGACAGGGACAAACATCTCTCCGGGAAGCAGAAGGGTGGAGGTATATGTTTTATGAATAATGACTTATGGCGTAACTGTGATAACATACAGGAACTCAAGCCCTTCTGTTCATCCGACCTAGAATATCTCACAATCAAATGCCGACCGTACTATCTCCCGGGATAATTTTCGGCAACCATAGCCACAGCGGTCTATATCCCCCCCCAAGTGGATACCACGACGGCCCTCAAAGAACTTCACTGGACTTTATGCAAACTGGAAACCACATACCCTGAGGCTGCATTTATTGTAGCTGGGGATTTTAACAAAGTCAATTTGAGGAAAAGGCTCCCAAAATTCTATCAACATATTGATTGTTGTACTCATGCTGCTAAAACGCTCGACCATTGCTATACTACCTTCCAGAATGCATATAAGGCCTTCCCTCGACCTCCATTCGGCAACTTGGACCACGATTCCATCTAGCTCCTCCTTACCTATAGGCAGAAACTCAAACAGGAAGCACCCGTGGTAAGGACTATTCAACGCTGGTCTGATCAATCGGAATCCACGCTTGAAGATTGTTTTGATCACGCGGACTGGAATATGTTCAGAGTAGCTTCAGAAAATAATATCGACACATATACCGATACGGTGAATGAGTTTATCAGGAAGTGCATAGGAGATGCTGTAACCACTGTGCCTATTAACTTTTTGGCACACCCATCCCGTTAGGGGGATCATTTTCGTCAACATCCGCTGAATTGCAGAGCTCCAAATTCAAATTAAATAACTGAATATTTAATTTTCATGAAATCACAAGTGCAATATAGCAAAACATAGCTTAGCTTGTTGTCAATCCTCCTGGTGTGTCAGCTTTCAAAAACACTTTACAGCTAAAGCAAACCAAGCGTTTATGTAAGGACATTATCTCAGCAGACAAAACATTAAACAGCTAGCAGCAAAGTAGATTGGTCACGAAAGTCAGAAAAGCAATCAAATGAATCGCTTACCTTTGATCTTCGGATGTTTGCACTCACAAGACTCACAGTTACACAATAAATGTGTCACAACGGGGCAAACAAAAATTCCAAATAGTATCCGTAGAGTTCGTAGAAACATGTCAAACGTTTTTTTAAATAATCAATCCTCAGGTTGTTTTTACAATAAATAATAGATAATATTTCAACCGGACCGTAGGTTTTTCAATAGGAGAGAGAGAGAATATGTCTGCTCCAAGCTGTTGCGCATGCAGAACTCTGCTGGCACCCAGCCATCCACTGACGCGATGTGATCGTTCTCGCTCATTTTTTCAGAATAAAAGGCTGAAACTATGTCTAAAGACTGTTCACACCATGTGGAAGCCATAGGGAAAGGAATCTGGTTGATATCCCTTTAAATGGAGGGAAGGCATGCAATGGAACAGGGAGCTTTCAAAATAAGAGGCACTTCCTAGTTTTCGCCTGCAATATCAGTTATGTTATACTCACAGACGATATTTTGACAGTTTTGGAAACTTTAGAGTGTTTTCTATCCTAATCTGAATTATATGCATATTCTAGCTTCTGGGCCTGAGAAATAGGCAGTTTAATTTGGGCACGTTTTTCATCCAAACATCAATATACTGCCCACTACACTCAACAGGTCAAAACCAACCCCATCCAGAAACCGTGGATAGATGGGAGCATTCGCACAAACAGCCAATTTTGCCAAAAGGGGGATGATTTAACAAAAGCGCAAAAAGCACAATCATTGCACGAATTTACCCAACCATAAACATCAATGCCTTTCTTAAAATCAATACACAGAAGTATATATTTTTAAACCTGCATATTTAGTTAAAAGAAATTCATGTTAGCAGGCAATATTAAACTAGGGAAATTGTGTCACTCCTCTTGCGTTCATTGCACACAGAGTCAAGGTATATTCAACAGTTTGGGCCACCTGGCTCGTTGTGAACTAATTTGCCAGAATTTTATGTATTATGACATAACACTGAAGGTTGTGCAATGTAACAGGAATATTTAGACTTATGGATGCCACCCGTTAGATAAATTACGGAACGGTTCCGTATTTCACTGAAAGAATAAACATTTTATTTTCGAAATTATAGTTTACGGATTTGACCATATTAATGACCTAAGGCTCGTATCTATGTGTGTTATTATGTTATAATTAAGTATATCATTTGATATTTGATAGAGCAGTCTGACTGAGTGGTGGTAGGCAGCAGCAGGCTCGTAAGCATTCATTCAAACAGCACTTTCATGCGTTTGCCAGCAGCTCTTCTCAATGCTTCAAGCATTGCGCTGTTTATGACTTCAAGCCTATCAACTCCCGAGATTAGGCTGGTGTAACCGATTTGAAATGGCTAGCTAGTTAGCGGGGTGCGCGCTAATAGCATTTCAAATGTCACTCGCTCTGAGACTTTGAGTAGTTGTTCCCCTTCCCCTTGCTCCGTGGCTTTTGTGGAGCGATGTGTAACGACGCTTCGAGGGTGGCTGTTGTCGATGTGTTCCTGGTTCGAGCCCAGGTAGGGGCGAGGAGAGGGACAGAAGCTATACTGTTACACTGGCAATACTAAAGTGCCTATAAGAACATCTAATAGTCAAAGGTATATGAAATACAAATGGTATAGAGAGAAATAGTCCTATAATTCTTATAATAACCTCAACCTAAAACTTCTTACCTGGGAATATTGAAGACTCATGTTAAAAGGAACCACCAGCTTTCATATGTTCTCATGTTCTGAGCAAGGAACTTAAACGTTAGCTTTTTAACATGGCACATATTGCACTTTTACTTTCTTCTCCAACACTTAGTTTTTGCATTATTTCAACCAAATTGAACATGTTTCATTATTTATTTGAGGCGAAATTGATTTGATTGATATATTATATACAGTGGGCTCCGAAATTACTGGCACTGACTCACAAACAATACTTGAAAAAATATCAACAATATAATTATAGGGATAAACTCAAAATACCAACATGTGAGAAATACTGTACTTTATTAACGTTTCTATGGAACCAACCAAAATCATTAAATTATTTAATACAAAATAAATGTAACCAAAATCAAGGTTTCATAATTATTGGCACTCCTCATTTAGTACTTAGTGCAACCACCTCTGGCAAGGATAACAGCATGGAGTCTTTTCCTGTAATGTTTGGCAAGGTTAAGGAACACATTTGGAGGGATTTTGGACCATTCCTCTATGCAGATCCTTTCAAGATCCTTCACAATCTTGGGTTTTTGCTTATCAACTGCCCTCTTCAACTCAGCCCACAGGTTTTCGATTGGATTGAGGTCCGGCGATGGCAGAACATTGATTTTGTTGTCACAGAACCATTTCTGTGTGGATCTTGAGGTATGTTTCGGGTCATTGTCTTGTTGGAAAGACCACCTACGGCCAAGTCCCAGCCTTCTGGCAGAGGCAACCAGATTGTCAGCCAAAATTGCCTGATACTTGGTAGAATTCATTATGCCATCAATCTTAACCAGTGCCCCTGGACCTCTGGAATTAAAACAGTCCCAAAACATCACTGACCACCCTCCATATTTCACAGTGGGTATGAGGTGCCTCTCCTTGTATGCACCTGTTTCAACGTCAAACATGCCGATGCTGTATCTGACCAAAACGTTCAATTTTGGTCTCATCTGACCAGAGCACCTTCTTCCAGTCATAATTTAAATGACGTTTGGCAAACTCCAAGCGTTTGCGTCTGTGTCTTGGGGTCAGAAAGGGCTTTCTTCTGGCAACCCTTCCAAAGAGCCTGTGGATGTGGAGGTAGCGTCTGACGGTGCTTTTTGAAACCTGGTGACCCCAAGACGCCACCAAGGCCTGCAATTCTTTCACAGTGATTCTTGGGGATTTTGTTGCTTCTCTCACCATCCTCCTCCCTATCCTGGGGGGAAAAATGCATTTGCGTCCTCTACCTGTGAGGTTTTCAGCTGTTCCATATCTTTTCAATTTTCTAATAATTGCCCTGACAGTGCTCAGTGGTATATTCAATCATTTGTGGATCTTCTTGTAGCCATTACCGGATTTATGAAGGTGTATGATCATCTGTCTCTTTTGAACCGCTAGTTCTTTTGTTTTCCTCATAGTGTTGGATGACAGCGGGATATTGCATGCGTGTTACCTCATTTTTATACCCTAGTGAAACAGGAAGTGATGTAATGGCTCAATTTAGTTCCTTAAGACTTAGATAAACTTAAGTGGAATTTAATTTGTGGTTTAATTTTGGTGGATGTTATTACAATAATCTTTAAGGGTGCCATTCATTGTGAAACCTTGATTTGGAGGACATTGATTTTTAAATAAAACGATAAATTATTTTGGTTGGTTCCATTGAAACATTAATAAAGTACAGTATTTCTCACATGTTGGTATTTTGAGTTTCTCTCTATAATGATATTGTTTATATTTGTTTAAGCATTGTTTGTGCATTGCCAGTTAAAATAAGTGTTAATTCAGTATTGTTGTAATTGTCATTATTACAAATTAATAAATCTGCCTTATTTGGTCCTCCAATAATCGGTATCGGAGTTGAAAAATCATAATCGGTCGACCTCTAACCTCCACCTTACCTGCCACCCTAGACCCACTTCAATTTGCTTATCGCCCCAATAGATCCACAGACGATGCAATCGCCACCACACTGGACACTGTCCTGTCCCATCTGGATAAGAGGCATACCTATGTAAGAAAGCTGTTCATTGACGATAGCTCAGCATTCAACACCATAGTACTCTCCAAGCTCATCATCAAGCTTGAGGCCCTGGGTCTGAACCCTGCCCTGTGCAACTGGGTCCTGGACTTCCTGACAAGTTGCCCACAGGTGGTGAAGGTAGGAAACAACACCTCCTCTTCGCTGATCCTCAACACTGAGGCCCCACAAGGGTGCGTGCTCAGCCCCCTCTTGTACTCCCTGTTCACCCATGACTGCGTGGCCATGCACGCCTCCAACTCAATCATCAAGTTTGCAGATGACAAAACAGCAGTAGGCTTGATTACCAACAACAATGAGACAGCCGACAGGGAGGAGGTGAGGGCTCTGGGAGTGTGGTGCCAGGAAAATAACCTCTCACTCAACGTCAACAAAACTAAGGAGATGATCATGGATTTCAGGAAACAGCAGAGGGAGCACCCCCCCTATCCACATCGATGGAACCGCAGTGGAGAAGGTGGAAAGCTTCAAGTTCCTCGGCGTACACATCACTGACAAACTGAAATAGTCCACCCACACAGACAGTGTGGTAAAGAAGGAGCAACAGTACCTCTTCAACCTCAGGAGGCTAACGAAATTTGGCTTAACACTGTCTTGTTTTTGCAATAATGTCTAAAAACCTGTTTTCGCTTTGTCATTATGGGGTGTTGTGTGTAGATTGCTGAGAATTTGTATTTAATCAATCTATTTTAGAATAAGGCTGTAACGTAACAAAATTTGGAAAAAGTCAATGGGTCTGATTTAGTTTCCGAAGGCTCTATATAGGCCTGACAAACATACAATACCAATCAAAAATAATTGCTGACATGGGCTAATTGAGTGACTGTCTGTGACTAACATAACAAGAGAAAAACTAAATTATCCACATCTCGAAATTGCACTTTTTCGAAATTGCACTTTTGGCTGGGGGACTCAGACCCCGACTGAGTCCCCCAGCCAAAAACGTTTTAATATATATACTGTATACATATTTATTTTGGGGGGAAATGGATCCGCAGGCCTACAGGTCCAAGCTCCAAAAAGCAAACTGTTTTACAGTAAACTGAAGGTCCCCTATGAGAGGCAGCCAGCCAGTCACTTTGCCGTTACAACCTAGCATTTCCATTTCCCCTGCTCCAGCCTCAGGGTTATGGAGGCTTGGCAGGCCAAAGCTGCAATTAAACTGTACAGTGTGAGTTCCTCAAATGTCTCTCCCTGAGAGGAAGTAGGAGAATAAAAACAAAGTGACACAGAGACATAACAGTGCCTTCAGAAAGAATTCACACCCCTTGACTTTTTCCACATTTTGTTGTTTTACAAAGCGGGATTCAAATAAAATACAAATTGTTAACAATCTACACAATACTCTAATGTTTTTATCAAATGTTTGTTAATGGAAAATAAATATGTATATTTTGATAAGATAAATATTCAACCCCCCTGAGTCAATGCATGTTAGCGATTACAGCTGTGAGTCTTTCTGGATAAGTCTCTAAGTGCTTTGCAAACTTGGATTATACAATATTTGCCATTTTCATTTTAGGTTATTGTCCTGCTGAAAGGTGGATTCTTCTCCAAGTGTCTGATGGAAAGTAGACTGCCTTGTTCAGGGGCAGAATGACAGATTTTTACCTCCTCAACTCTGGGATTCGATCTAGCAACCTTTTGGTTACTGGCCCAACGCTCTAACCACTAGTCTCCCGGCCGCCGCGAAACGCTGAAAATACGGTCTGTGGTAAACACAGGCTTCAGAGATCTGATATATTTTGTACTATGAGATAATATCAGTCAGTTAACACAACCTTTGTGAATTTGGAAAGCCTTTATGTGCGTTGTGTTAATGTTATTACTTAAATGCTTCAAAATTCACAAAAAGTGATGTTGGCAGCTGAAGATTATTTCATAGAACAAAACTTTTAAGATCTCTTAAGCCGGTGTTTTACCAGAGACCATATTTTTGGCGTTTAACCAAAAATTCCATTCATTTTCCCATAGGCTTTGTTCAACAAAACATTACTATTGTTCTCTCTATAGTTTCACAGCAGTCGTTAGTAAACCTTATGTGATGAGTAGGTAGCCTATAATAATTAATACTCCACCCACACTTTGGGTTGCCACTCATGCACGCACTGTGAATAGTTGGTACTTTTACATCATGATAAATGTCACATTGACATGTATGTAAACTTGAAGGTATTTCCATCATTGCGGCATTTTGCTTCATTTAGGACTGTAGGCTAAACTCTTACTTGTTTCTACATATTTATATATTATATTAATCTACTTTAAAAAATTAAATAAAGCATCCGATGGCGGAAAACTTACTGGAGCCATGGTTTTAGAACGAAAGCGGGGGTAATTTCCTAACAGTGTTGTCTGTAAAAGGAGACAAGACCTGTGCATTCAATACACAAGATCTTATAGCGAATAAGAAAACAGTAATGCTCTGTTTTGTGGACTGTCGTAGGCACTAACCTGGTTGGAGTGGCTGCATCCAGTTCCCGGCACAGACAGTACGAGCATGTCCATGGCAAGGGTTTATGCCGTCATATTCAGGCGACGTGAAGTAGATCGAGCATGCTTTTGCGGCACAGTCGATAGCGCGCCAGACCACGGGCTAGAAGGTCGAGGGTTCGAGACCTGTTCCCTGCATGTTTTATTACAATACAGTATGTAGGCAATTGTATATAAAAAAAGAAAACAATTGTAGTTCAATCTCAGTGCAACTTAATATAACCTGATAATAACATACAAAACACTTCAATCGCAAAAAAAAAAATCTATGTAACACATGCTAAAGTATAAACCGAAAATATACATCAGGGTGGGGAAAATGCGCGCCCGGGAACGTTGCCTGTTTTTCACGCGGAAAATACTCTGTCCAGTGGTGTATTTTCCGTGTATTAAAATAATTTCTCAATTTGTGTAATGCTTTTATATTTTTTTATAGTGAATTATGGTTAAAAACGGATAGGTTATACAATGGAAATGTGGATTATATGATGCATTCTATGATACGAAAGTAAACCTAGTCATGTTTAAAATGTCTCATGAATTAACCTACTGTACCTAGACTATTGTTGTAATCTTCCAGGTGGAGCTATATAAAAGGAGCTCTTGCGCGCTGGTAAAATAAAAACGAGGTTGCTTATCTGAATATAGCAGAGGGGTATACTACGAATCTAGTTAAATCTGTAGGCCTATTCGGGGTTGTTCTAAATTCCAATTCAGGCTTCCATGTAACTGAAGGAGGATATTTATCCAACATTTTAAGCTATTGACGAAAGTATATATTTTTGCAAGAATGTGGATTGTGAAATCATGAGTTCTCTAGTCTAGGCCTATGCTAAGTCTAATGATAATGTAGTGATACGTGGGGCAATAATGACCACAGCAAAGATGTAACCTACACAATTTCATGGCATTGATATGTGTGCTTTATAATTCATTCAAATCCAACATTTTCAATAAAGCACTGATGAACAACAGATTAAAAATAGCACAAAATGAAAAACAAGGAATCCAGTGTTTATTGGTAGGCCACTACCTACAGTATGTCCTATACTCACTTACTGTACTATTATGCAGCTACATTGTAACAGAACACAGAATATAATGTGAATGAATACCCATATGCAGAGCCATATATTAATATGTCTCTTTGCCCATAAATATTTCTAATCAGATTATTGTGTTTTCCCAGTAGTATTTCAAATGGTTTCTCTATTGGTATACATGACGTTCTACAACATGACATCAACATTAACAAACAAGATTAAGAGCCTGGGCAAATACTTGAAAACCTGTCTTGTTGGTACAGTAAACATAGATTGTAGGATGTCTTTATTTTGGCACCTAATACAAATTTTTTCAACAACAAAAACAAACTTGATATGTGCATTGGCTTTGTCACATTTAGTCATGGTAAACAACATTGTTATTGCCAGCTAAAGTGATGATACTGTATATTATCTAAAATATATATTTTCATGAATAAAATAAAATAAAATGTATCATAACTGTAAACTGTATTCTTTCTCTGATGTGTTGTCTAAATAGCATTTCAGTCTCTGTGTACATACAGATTTGCCATTTAGGTTTGGTTGGTGATGGCATCAGTTATGATGTATGTGCCTCGATGCATTTGTGAACACATAATAAATTAATCTTTGTTAGTATCTACAGAGACATAATAGGCTAACAAAATATATATACACACACACACACACAGTTGAAGTCGGAAGTTTACATAAACTGAGTTTAAATGTATTTGGCTAAGGTGTTTCACAATTCCTGACATTTAATTATAGTAAAAATTCCAATCTTAGGTCAGTTAGGATTGACACTTTATTTTAAGAATGTGAAATGTCAGAATAAGAGAATGATTTCAGCTTTGATTTCTTTCATCACATTCCCAGTGGGTCAGAAGTTTACATACACTCAATTAGTATTTGGTAGCATTGCCTTTAAATGATTAAACTTGGGTCAAACGTTTTGGGTAGCCTTCCACAAGCTTCCCACAATTAAGTTGGGTGAATTTCGGCCCATTCCCCCTGACAGAGCTAGTTTAACCGATTCAGGTTTGTAGGGCTCCTTGCTCGCACACGCTTTTTCAGTTCTGACCCACACATTTTATATTATTGACTTTGTTGTCCTTAAGTCATTTTGACACAACTTTGCAAGTCCTTTTGACACAACTTTGCAAGTATGCTTGGGGTCATTTGCAACCAAGCTTTAACTTCCTGTCTGATGCCTTGAGATGTTGCTTCAATATATCCACATAATTTTCCAGCCTCATGATGCCATCTATTTTATGAAGTGCATCAGTCCCTCCTGCAGCCAAGCACTCCCACAACATGATGCTGCCACGATTGGGATGGTATTCTTCGGCTTGCTTTTTCCTCCAAACAAAACAATGGTCATTTTGGCCAAATAGTTCTGTTTTTGTTTCAATCAGACCAGAGGACATTTCTCCAAAAATTACAATCTTTGTCCACATGTGCAGTTGCAAACCATAGTCTGGCATTTTTATGGCAGTTTTGGAGCAGTGGCCTCTTCCTTGCTGAGCGGCCTTTCAGGTTATGTCCATATAGGACTCATTTTACTGTGGATACACATATTTTTGTACCGGTTTCCTCCAGCATATTCACAAGGTCCTTTGCTGTTGTTCTGGGATTGATTTGCACTTTTCGCACCAAAGTATGTTCATCTTCCTGAGCGGTATGATGGCTGCGTGGTCTCATGGTGTTTATACTTGCGTACTATTGTTTGTACAGATGAATGTGGTACCTTCAGGCATTTGAAAATTGCTCCCAAGGATGAACCAGACTTGTGGAGGTCTACGATTTTTTTCTGACGTCTTGGCTGATTTCTTTAGATGTTCCATGATGTCAAGAAAAGAGACACTGAGTTTAAAGGTAGGCCTTGAAATACATCCAATTGACTCAAATTATGTCTGTCAGAAGTTTCTAAAGCCATGACATAATTTTCTGGAATTTTCCAAACCGTTTAAAGGCACAGTCAACTTAGTGTACGTAAAATTCTGACCCACTGGAATTGTGATACAGTGAATTATAAGTGAAATAATCTGTCTGTAAACAATTGTTGGAAAAATTACTTGTGTCATGCATAAAGTAGATGTCCTAACCGACTTGCCAAAACTAGAGTTTGTTTACAAGAAATTTGTAGTTCTTGAAAAACAAGTTTTAATGACTCCAATCTAAGTGTATGTAAACTTCCGACTTCAACTGTATATAGTACCAGTCAAACGTTTGGACACACCTACTCATTCCAGGGTTTTTCTTTATTTTTACTATCTTCTACATTGTAGAATAATAGCGAAGACATCAAAAACTATGAAATACCACATATGGAATCATGTAGTAACCCAAAAAAGTGAAATCAAAATATATTTTTGATTTGATATTCTTCAAAGCAGCCATCCTTTGCCTTGATGACAGCTTTGCACACTCTTGGCATTCTCTCAACCAGCTTCATGAGGTAGTCACCTGGAATGCATTTCAATTAACAGGTGTGCCTTGTTAAAGGTTAATTGTAGAATTTCTTTCCTTCTTAATGCATTTGAGCCAATCAGTTGTGTTGTGACAAGGTAGGGGTGATATACAGAAGATACCCCTATTTAGTAAAATACCAAGTCCATATTATGGCAAGAACAGCTCAAATAAGCAAATAGAAATGACAGTCCATCATTACTAAGACATGAAGGTCAGTCAATCTGGAACATTTCAAGAATTTTGAAAGTTTCTTCAAGTGCAGTCGCAAAAACCATCAAGTGCTATGATGAAACTGGCTCTCATGAGGCAGGAATGAAAGACCCAGAGTTACCTCTGCTGCAGAGGATAAGTTCATTAGAGTTAACTGCACCTCAGAAATTGCAGCCCAAATAAACGCATTATAGAGTTCAAGTAACAGACGCATGTCAACATTAAATGCACAGAGGAGACTGCGTGGGTCAGGCCTTCATGGTCAAATTGCTGGAAAGAAACCACTACTAAAGGACACAATAAGAAGAAGAGACTTGCTTGGGCCAAGAAACACAAGCAATGGACATTAGACCGGGGAAAATTTGTCCTTTGGTCTGATGAGTCCAAATTTGAGATTTTTGGTTCCAACCGCCGTGTAAGTAGGTGAACGGATGTTCTCCGCATGTGTGGTTCCCACGTGAAGCATGGAGGAGGTGGTGTGATGGTGCTTTGCTGATGACACTGTCTGTGATTTATTTAGAATTCATACTTGACCAGCATGGCTACCACAGCATTCTGCAGCGATACGCCATACCATCTGTTTTGCGCTTCGTGGGACTATCATTTGTTATTCAACAGGACAATGACCCAACACACCTCCAGGCTGTGTAAGGGCTATTTGACCAAGAAGGAGAGTGATGGAGTACTGCACCAGATAACCTGGCCTCCACAATTACCTGACCTCAACCCATTTGAGATGGATTGGGATGAGTTGGACCACAGAGTAAAGGAAAAGCAGCCAACAGGTGTTCAGCATATGTGGGAACTCCTTCAAAACTTTTGGAAAAGCATTCCAGGTGAAGCTGGTTGAGAGAATGCCAAAAGTGTGCAAAGCTGTCATCAGGGTGGCTAATTTGAAGAATCTAAAATATATTTTGATTTGTTTAACACTTTTTTGGTTTCTACATGATTCCATATGTGTTATTTCATAGTTTTGATGTCTTCACTATTATTCTACAATGTAGAAAATAGTAAAAAAAAAAAAGGAAATACCCTTGAATGAATTGGCATGTCCAAACCTTTGACTGGCACTGTATATATATACTGAGTGTGTACAAAACACTTGGAACTCTGTCCATGACATAGCTTTTACCTGGATTTAATTTATCAGTCTATGATCCCTTATGGATGTAACTTATTAAATCCACTTCAATCAGTGTACATGATTGTGTATGTGTGCCATTCAGAGGGTGAATGGTCAAGACACATTTTTTAAATGCCTTTGAACTTTTATGCGCCCAAGAACTGCAACGCTGCAGGGTGTTTCACCCTCAACAGTTTCCCGTGTGTATCAAGAACGGTCCACCATCCAAAGGACATCCAGCCAACTTGACACAACTGTGGGAATCATTGTGGTCAACATGGGCCAGCATCCCTGTGAAAGGCTTTCGACACCTTCTAGCCATGCCCCGACAAATTTTGCCCTCAGGATGTTCTGAGGGCAAAATGGGGTGCATCTCAATATTAATGTTAAGTATATTACTAAGTATATATCAAATATATCATTACGAGTTAACTGGAGAGTTCTATTTTTACAGTGTGAGAGTCTATAGAGGACTTTTGCAGAGAACAGAGTGATTTATCGTCAGTCATTTAGTACGAGTCAGATTTCATGCATTCCTTATCTGGACACTTACAAAAAGAAAACATGTTCCCTTGTATTGAGGTGCACGGGCACACACACACACACACACACACACACACACACACACAGTCCCTGGCCCTGCAAGGACTATAATGTGGGACTTTTACCCTTCTTTCTCAAACCCACAGCAGTTTGCAGCATCATTAGGACTCACAGTAATCAAAGAACTCAGGAGAACTAGCAATGTAAAAAAAACTGATAAATGCCAAATTTGCTCAATATTGCACATTACCTGCCACGTAATGTGCTCATTATGGTCTCATACAATGTATTTGTGCTTCTTGTAAAAAGAAAAAAAAAAGAAACAACAAGCAATGACAATGTATTGCAATGTTGTGTTGATTCAGACATGATTGTAAGTCCTCCATTGTGTAATCATGTGTGTACTGCTCTTCCATGGTGAATGAGGACTGCTAGCTCCCTTCTCCTCTTCACCTCCTTTTCTACTTTTACAACATCCTTACTTCTCCGGCCTCTGGAGATTCTCTCAGATAGATAAATCTGTCCTTCTCAGGAGTTTTCCTCCGGGGTTCTGCGGAAACTGAGCCGTTTGATGGAATCTCTTTGAAGGGGAGAGCATAGAAGGAGAGGATGTGACTGTTTAATTACATTTGCATGGTGGAATAGGCAACATTTAAAAATAAAAAAAACACACAGCAACTGTCACATTGAGGACAGAAGCAAACCGCACTGTTGATAGGGTGAACATTCAATTAAATGAAGCATTCTTATGAAACAGATTCAGGTATCAATAGTGTTCCAAATGGAACGCTAGTCCTTATATAGTGCACTACTTTTGACCAGGACCCACAGGTATCTGTTCAAAAATAGGGGAATAAATAGGGAATAGGGCGGCATTTCCCCTCACATTTGGTCCCAACTGGACTCAACCCTGCATGGTACACTTTGATAATGCGTTACCTGTAGTTGTTTACCAACACCCGCCCGCAATTGCTAATAACCCTTCCTCCCGACTATATGCGATAAAGTGAAAATCTGATGCCCGCACCCAACCCTAACCCGCAAATATAGAAAATGTGCTGTAGCCATTTCTATCAAACAATGTAAGCTACGTTTTGGTCCCATTGTAACAAACACAGCTGGTTACTACCTGCCACACCGCAGAAAAATGTATGTATGTAAATGGCATGTGGGTTCTTCGGGTCTTTTACTTGGTCGTCGACCAATACGTTTTCCTCAATGGAAGGATAGAGAATCCGTGTAGTAAGTGGTATGAGGGACATTGTTCATGCCAAGATCTTAAAAGACCGTTTTAAATCTACCTACCTTATAATTGTTATTTTATTTACGGCTCAGGTCTGCCCTTAGGGCTCATGGTGTACCTTGGAAGTCAGCTTTGATGCTACATCCTACAGATTGTTATTCAACTCAAAGGGTCTAGTTTCCAAAATGTCAACTTCTTATAAACCTCTTCCTCTTGATACTTCATGTGGTAAAGAGGTCTTCCAGGTGTGGCTCAATGTTTTAGTTGCAGTTCAACGGAAGCCTCCACACTCACTCTCTATCCGTCAATGGGATCCTCCATTTTTGGGATGTAATTTATATGGAGCTGTCTACCGCTCGCATTCATGGAGCTAAAGAAGGCACTTTGAACTGCTGAAACACTTCGTGATGTAGGTGCTACTTTTGTAATTTTAGTCATTTTTATTTCATTTTATCCCTTAGGTCGTCGGGCGGGGCGGGACTGGGGGGTGTTTTGTATGTATGTATTCATGTTTGCTGGCAATTATTATTACCAAACAAAAAACTAAAAGAAGAATGCGCTGGAGGCTACAGTCAGAGACGGCAGAATGATTTTTGAACAACGGGTGCACTGTTGTTGCCTAATATATATTGAACAAAAATATAAAACGCAACATGAAACAATTTAAGATTTTGCTGAGTTACAGTTCATATTAGGAAATCAGTGAATTAAAAATCAATTCATTAGGCCCTAATCTATCGATTTCACATGACTGGGTTGGGGTGCAGCTATGGGTGGGCCTTGGAGGGCATAGGACCACCCACTTGGCAGCCAGGCCCAGCCAATCAGAATTAGGTTTTTGCCACAAAAGGGCTTTATTACAGACAGAAACACTCCTCAGCACTCTCCTCTCCCCACACCCCCTCAGACAATCCTGCAGGTGAAGAATCCGGATGTGGTCCTGTCCTGGTTACAAGTGGTCTGCGGTTGTGAGGCTGGTTGGACGTACTGCCAAATTCTCTAAAACAACGTTGAAGGCAGCTTATGGTAGAGAAATTGACATTCAATTTTCTGGCAACAGCTCTGGTGGACATTTCTGCAGTAAGCATGCCAATTGCAAACTTGAGACATCTGTGGCATTTTAAAGTGGTCTTTTATTGTCCACAGCACAAGGTGCACCTGTGTAATTATCATGCTGTTTATTCAGCTTCTTGA
Source organism: Oncorhynchus kisutch (assembly GCF_002021735.2). Lineage (NCBI taxonomy): Eukaryota > Metazoa > Chordata > Actinopteri > Salmoniformes > Salmonidae > Oncorhynchus > Oncorhynchus kisutch. The sequence continues at coordinate 39,735,907 of NC_034176.2, forward strand.
TATGCCACACCTGTCAGGTTAATGGATTATCTTCACAAATGAAAAATGCTCACTAACAGGTATGTAAACACATTTGTGCACAACATTTTAGCAAAATGAGCTTTTAGTACATTTGGAACATTTCAGGGATTTTTTATTGCAGTTCATGAAACATGAAACATGAACAAAACATAATTTTGTTCAGTGTAGCTATGTTTCTGCTTATATTGTATTTCCTGATATTTTGGTAGGCTATTTGTTAGTCAACTTAGATATATGCAGCTTTTCTTCTGTCATTATATGTGGCCTTGAATACTAAATAAACCATTGCTAACCAGAATAATGTCATAAATGATTGAATGAATGCTTCAATCTAGTTGACATCGGTAAAGTGCTCTGTCATCTCTGCTTCTTTCGCGGAGCAAAGACTTTTAGGGACCAGGGAGAAAATCCAATAACTAAGCCCAAAAATGTGAAAGATCTTCTGTTTAAAATCTCCAAATTACATCAGTTTGATTGATTGTAAGGAAATACTAAGCTGTGAAGACAACCCAACATGTTTCTGATAGTATTTCAAGCCACATAAAATATGCATTCAGGCCGAACTGAAATCTTATCAGATTTTATGATAATGATGGCATCTCTGCATACGTTCCCCAAATGCACATTAGCATTCTCTCAAAATGCTGAAAGAAAGAACTCTTATTTCTCCCCTCCTGTTCCCGAGTCAAAATGTTTTTGGTGTATCATTTTACTGCAATAAATGCTTAATCCTGCAGGAGTTCTGTGTGAAAGGTTATAGACCTACAGTCAGTGTCCAGATTTCAGTTTCCATCTAAACAGTAGGCTACAGTTCCCTTGACGTGCATTAGACCTATTTGAAGTCCCCGTCTTGTGACTGTGGTATTCGTGTAGCGGCTCACAATCAATACATAACATAGCCAGCACTGCTATCATCCTCTTTTACCATGTCACCAAATCTTTCCCAAACATGACCTTTCTGGCCCTCCCTTCTCTTTATTTTCCATTTTGCAGCTTTACGCGTTGTCCTTTTTGCCTCAGTGGCTCAAATGTTCACTTTTTCTGCCTGTTCCCAAAAGCGGTTTTGCAATTGGTGTGTAGGTAATTTGGCACGCGTAAAGTTAGGCCCTAAAGCTTAGGTTTATGCACTAATGGCACAGCCCAAAAATTATTTAAAGAAAATGCACAAGAATTATACAATTTTTTTTTTTTTTTTTACATATTTACTCAACCAACCGCTACCCACAAGCCCTTCATCCACACAATATTTCATGACCCTAAACCCGCCCACCCCACAGATACGACTGCGGGTTAGGAGTCAACCCTCGCAGCACTAGTTACCTATTCTCCAAGCGTGGTTTGATGATGGGTTTGTAGAGCTCGGGTATCTTCCTCTCCAGCATGGGCCGCAGGTTCTCTCTCAGACGGTTGTAGTTCTTCTTCAGCTCCTGCTGGTACTCCTTCTGGTCCATCGTGATCAGGTGCTTGTTCTTCTCCACAGCCTCGCCACACCTACAGAGGAACAGTGGGGGGGAAAGACATACTGCAGGCTCTCTCTCAATAGTCTCCTCTCATCTCCTCTTGGAAAGTCATTTCAGGTCAGTGATCTTTTCTTATTATTTGTCAGAGTAAATTCATTTAATTTCCTTATTTTCTATTAACGGATTCCAGTTCATTTCCTGAGCTAACAATGTGACTGACATGGATTTGACCCCAAATCTGTTCACATTGAAATGTATAAATGTTTTCACCTTATTAAAAACAACCCCCGTGTGTCCATCTGTCTTTGATTGGGGCTTTCTCCGAGCCCTGCCACTTTACTACAGGAATGCTCCAGGAAGAAATGTGTCTTGTAGTACTGTGCTGAGAGTTGCAGGGAGAAGAGTGACCGATGACCAAACAAACTAGCCTGAGGTTGAACCTCATTCCCAGAGAACAGGGTCATGCCTGCATTCACAATTACAACATGCATAATGGGCGACAGACAAACGAGGCACAGGGAAATGGAAAGACGAGGATCCTTAAAAAAACAAACACATGGTTGCACTTATCTCTCCCCTTTTAGTGCAAGTAATACGGAAAATGTAATCTAACGGTATATGGTAAATGCATAGGGACTGCTGGAAAGACAGGGGGAAACCAAATCATTTAAAAACCTTCAATGTGCTGTAGCTAGCAACCATCGCCCTTCCAGCGCAAATAGCAGGATGATAAGTGGATACTATATAAAGGAGCTCGTGCCAGCTTGCATGGATTATGGAGAAAAATAAACATTTTTTGAAATGACGGTAAATATTTGCCAGCCTGCTTGCAGGAATCAAGGCAGTTGGAATGTGGCATGAGGGTTCCAAAATGAAAGCCACCTTTCGGAGGCAAACGATACGTTCCCACGCGAGGCACACACTCTTGCACACAGGGACACACAGACACACACCCTGGACCAAATAACCGCATCGCCTGCCTCATTCGTTTAGATGGTTGGTTTAAATTATTTGTAAAATATTCTAAATAAAATTTAACTCCCCAGGCAACAATAAAACGTTTCTGTTCCATTCAAAACCAAATGCAGCTGAATGATATTAAAAGGGAAAACAACTTTTATTCATTTGCCCAACGGGAAATGAAATACCTTGTTGTGTTGTATTAAATCATGTTTTTAGTTACCTGTCTAGCTTCCTTTAGTATCACCTATGAATGTATTCCAGTAATAACACATTACCAAGACTGAGATGCTGTGTGTGCATACAGTAGCTGGTTTTACTGTCATTCGCTTGCTTTTCTATTTCCACCATACGACAGTACTATTTTAGAGAGTGTCCTTTTCTATTTCCACCATGCGGCAGTACTATTTTAGTGTCATTTTCTATTTCCACCATGCGGCATTACTATTTTAGTGTCCTTTTCTATTTCCACCATACGGCAGTACTATTTTAGTGTCCTTTTCTATTTCCACCGTGCGACAGTACTATTTTAGTGTCCTTTTCTATTTCCACCATGCAACAGTACTATTTTAGTGTCCTTTTCCATTTCCACCATGCAACAGTACTATTTTAGTGTCCTTTTCTATTTCCACCATGCGACAGTACTATTTTAGTGTCCTTTCTATTTCCACCATACGACAGTACTATTTTAGTGTCCTTTTCTATTTCCACCATGCGACAGTACTATTTTAGTGTCCTTTCTATTTCCACCATGCGACAGTACTATTTTAGTGTCCTTTTCTTTTTCCACCGTGCGGCAGTACTATTTTAGTGTCCTTTTCTAGTTCCACCATACGACAGTACTATTTTAGTGTCCTTTTCTATTTCCACCGTGCGACAGTACTATTTTAGTGTCCTTTTCTATTTCCACCGTGCGACAGTACTATTTTAGAGAGTGTCTGTGCTTCAAGACACCACTAACACCATTAACGCCAGAAATGTATATTCCACCAAATACTGTATTCGTGCCAGAACTGATAACGAGTGCACACTTTGGGGAAAAGATTAGAGAATCGGACTGCAGCCAAAGCAAGTCAGGGTTTCTTAGCTCTCATTGGCTGGCTGGTGAGCCATGGGTTTCTCTGTGGTGTTTGGCTTGGCTCTCACCTCATTATGAACTCTTTGAAACACAGGCGCAGTTTGTTGTGGTGACGGAAGAGCTTGGGGTCCGCTGGGATCTCATTCAGAAAGACCTGGGCCACCTCCAATGGTCCCTACACAGACGGGAGGGAGGGAGGGACGGAGGGGAGAGAGAGCGAGGGAGGAGAGAGAGCGAGGGAGGAGAGAGAGCAAGGGAGGAGAGAGAGCAAGGGAGGAGAGAGAGCAAGGGAGGAGAGAGAGCGAGGGAGGAGAGAGAGCAAGGGAGGAGAGAGAGCAAGGGAGGAGAGAGAGCAAGGGAGGAGAGAGAGCAAGGGAGGAGAGAGAGCAAGGGAGGAGAGAGAGCAAGGGAGGAGGGAGAGCAAGGGAGGAGGGAGAGCGGGAGGAGGAGAGCGAGAGAGAGCGAAGGGCAGAAGGAAAACCGAGGAAGAAAATGGTATAAAAGAGGAAGAAGGAGAGCGGGGAGGAGTGGGAGGAAGAAAGTGTGTGTGTGAGTGTGGATGATGAATGCCTTGCTTTCAGTAGAGGAAACTACTTCCTAACAGAAGGCTTAATAATTTCCGTGTCCCAAATTACACTACTTTTGACCAGAGCTTCATATATTCATAGGCCATAAGGAACGGGGTGCCATATGAGACACGGCCAATGTGTCCAACGGCCACGATGTTCAGCCAAGAGATCAGACGAGAGACCCGGGATTGGCCTGCTGTGTGGCTAAGGTCACCCCTGAACCCTGCCTACGAGCAGCCATTTTGGCTCACATTCTTTCCCTCTCTGGGATCTTGTTATTCTAACTTCTAATCATCCTGAAACCACTGCACATTCGCGTGACACCGGGTCATGCCAGGCATAGCAAACGAGCCCTGACGAGCATTCGAAGCAGAGGTGCTAGGCTAGGGCCTGGACAGACAGACGGACAGACGAACATAGGGGGGGGGGGGGACCGTGCCTCTCTACTGATTAGGCCCAGGACTGTGTTTGTTTATGGACGGCGCGAGCATTAAGGTTGTGTATACAGTCAGCAGGTGAAAGCAGGGGTTGCTGTCAGATTAGACGATCCAAGAGAAAGCTGGGGCCTGATGTTGTAACTACATCATTACTCTAGCGTGTTAGCCAACGTTTGACGGGAGCTGTAAGCCATCAGATCAAAGGGTTTCCGCGTTTAGCGCAGACATGAAAGGAGAGGTTGTGAATTAAGGTATTTAAAAACGAATCAGCAGAGGCACTGTACAGACGATGTTAGGGTTGAACCGGACTCTTTGATGTGTCATGTCTCCCACCTGCTGTTTATCGTCACGTTAACTTACAAGACTGGATGCTTCCTCTAGATTCAGGAGAACACAAACGATTGCCTGCTATATACACTATGCGAACCACTTCAGTCGGCTTTTCAAACTAGTTTTTTTGTCTTTATTTTATTTTAACGTTCAATAACTGAGTAACAGCAATAAGTCAGAAATAGCTCTATGTTAAACTGCAAACGCGGGGGTAGAAAAGACTAGAGGTAAGGAAAAGACTCCATTCTTAGGGGCCAAGGCAGGTGGCTGGAGGTACCTGGTTGACAGTGGCTCCAACAGAGCCCTGTAGAAGCATCTGGAGCATCTTCGCATCGGGCTGCTCCCTGTGTGTGGCTACTGCTAGCTCCCTGGTCTTCTTCTGCATGTCCTCGATGGCCACCTCAATGGGAGTCAGGTCAAACTGGAGATGGGGGGGGGGGGGGGGGGGGGGGGTTAGAGGAAGGAGAATGAAAGGGGGAGTGTGCGAGTTAGATTTGGAGAGATAAAATATCAGTCTTTTTGCCTAAAAGTCAGTAATGATCAAAAGGCAACGAGGGACCCAGGCATTGAGAAGCTGTACGCGCTCAGTTCCCCCAGCATACCTCTTCTTTCTGGATGACGTTGATGCGTGTCTTGACGTAGGGAAAGGCGTGCATGGTGGTGAGGATGGTCTTCCTCTTGTACTGCTCGTTGAGCTCGCCGCGCGGCCGCCCGGCCTTGGTGAAGGGCGTGGTGTACATGAAGCGACGCAGGTTGAAGTTCTTCTCAAAGTTGGTCAGGCGGTTTTTCATCTCATAATCGTCAAAGAAGGGCTCCACATAGGTGATCTGGATGTAGGCCTGGGGGGGGAGGGTGTAAAGAGAGGAGAGAGGGTGTAAATGAAGAGATGCATCTTGTTGTTTGACATATGCAAGTCGGAGAAGGTAGTGAAACGGGACTCGGCAGTAATGACTTGGTGGTGTAGTGTCGTATACTGTACCTTGTTAGCATCCAGTTTGCTCCTGTCTATGTCTTTGGAGTCTTTGATCATCTCCAGGGCATCTCCAAAACACTGACTGTAGAAGTTCTACAACAGCAATGCATACGGTACTCATGTGAATAGATTCAGTACTTATATCCTCATGGTAAAAGCATGCACACAACGGTGGGCACACACACACATCCTCACACACACACCCTCTCTCACCTCCAGTCTGTGGGATATCTCTGGCAGGTGGGTGATCCCTGGCTCCTTGTAAACAAACTCTCGTTCATCCAGGTCTCCAAACTTGGCCCCATAAAACCCCACTCGGAAATATGTCCCAAACATCCTCTTATGGCCCTGGGACGACAAGACAAACACGAGAGACTCAGTATTGTGTATAAAAAAATTTAATTAAAAATTAAAAAGGCTATTTTCATTGTAAGCATTCCACCATAACTGTAAACACTTCATATGTACTGTGGATGTAAAGCCTTTCATAAACGGTAGTCCATGCGTCTGTCTGTACCTTCTGAATGATGTTGTCGAAGGCTCTCTGGAGTTTGTGGTGAGCGGAGCCCAGCTCCCGGAAATCTCTGTGAGCCTCCAGGATAGGCATAACGATCTTGTACACCTCATTCACTGCCTCATAAAGACCACCCTGAAAACAACAGCAACGACACTCACAACATACACCACATGGCCAGAAGGTTTGCGGACACCTGATCGTCGTACGTGTCATTCCAAAATCACGGACATTAACATGGAGTTGGTCCCCCCCTTTGCTGCTACAACAGCCTCCACTCTTCTGGGAAGGCTTCCCACTAGATGTTGGAACATCGCTGCAGGGACTTGTTTCCATTCAGCCACAAGAGCGTTAGTGAGGTCGGGCACTGATGTTGGGCAATTAGGCCTGGCCCGCAGTCGGCGTTCCAATTCATCCCAAAGGAGTTCGATGGGGTTGAGGTCATTTTAAAAAGGGGAGTCCACATACTTTTGGCCACGTAGTGTACGATTGTCGTGTGTTTATGTAAGTGCAGCAGTACCATTATTTAGCATGCGAATGTCCTCCACTCAGTGTGTGTGTGTGTGTGTGTGTGTGTGTGTGTGTGTGTGTGTGTGTGTGACGCACCTGGCTGAAGAGTTCTGCTGCCTGCTCCAGTAGGACCACCAGCCCACCGGTGGTGAAGTATCTCCCCGAGCAGACTCCGTCTTCGTCTGGGGACAGGACGTCATCGGACACTGCCGACTCCTCCAGCACGTTGGGAGAGATGTTCTGCACAACCAATCAATCAACCAACCAACCAATCAGACTCATCCAGCGTATTACAAAAGGGAACCAACCAATCAAGTGTTACTGATATAGCGTTTTTTTACTAAAACATCTGTCCCTAAGTGATTAACCAAGATAGCAGCCAAACAATCTATATATTACGTTTTCAGTGTACAGTTCCCCCTTCTGGCCACAGTCAACATACCAACATTCCAGATTCAGTATTGTGTGTTTGTGCGTGTACCGCACCTGAAAGGTGACACTGCCCACAGGTAGGTATTTGTGGTCCTCCAGCATGCTGAGGTATTCAGCCACCAGGGCCGCAGCGTGGACCAGACACATGGCCGACTCTGTAAAACACTTCCTGTTCTTGTGTTTCTCCGCCATGTTCTGCAGCCAGGTCAACCTCAGGTCGGGCGACGTCTGGTAACCCTTTGCTATCCTGGAGAGAGAGGGGGGGGAGGAAGTGCGTGAGTGATGCCGAATTCTTGACCCCTAGGGAGGGCTGGTGGTCAGTTTTAGGTAGCCTAACGTAAATTGAAGCTTAATCGGCCTTTTACAGATGCAGAATGTAAGCAGATGACCCGTGCACTGAGAGAGTATGCATTCACACCCACACACACAACCTGCATGTATTTACTGTACATACACACACCCAGATCACTGTACCAAACTGCTACCACATGGTTTCCATAGTGAGCAACAAACAGAGGAGAAACAACCAAACCACAGAGACATAAAGCAGGAGTGTGTGTGTGTGTGTGTGTGTGTGTACCTATACATGAGGTCCATGAGCATCTCTGGGTCTTCTTGGAACTCTCTCATCTTCACCGTGTCTGACAGGATACTGTTCAGGTTCCTCAGCAGCTCATCCACCTACACAGACGAGGGCCGGGGTCGATATCAACATGTTTGTGAATGGCATTCCCGCAGTCCGTGTGCGAACGTGTGCGTTACCTGCGAGGGTAGAGGTGTGTTCTGCATCTCTGTGTCCTCCTCGGCATAGGCCAGTATGGTGCGGAGGGACCTGCGGAGGTACTCCTCATGGAAGTCATCGGACTTCCCCACCAGAGAGGCTAGAGACATGGTCACCTGCATCTTCACTCGGGAGAAGTTCTGCACAGTGGGGGAGAGGGACTGACATGAACATCTAGGGTTGACCTAGTCTGCATCCCAAAGAGCAACCTATTCACTACATAGTGCACTCCTTTGGGCCCAGGTCAAAATGAGTGCACTGTATAGGGAATAGGGTGCTTTCACCTGTTATGTGGCCCTCTGTGACAGTCATTTCTGAGGGGTGGATTTGACAGGAAGGAGGCCTATCCTCAGTATCAGGGCTTAGAGTGGAGGGTATGTAGGTATCGTATTAGGATCCCCATTAGCTGTTGCGATATTATCCCTCCGATTACAGTGAGGAGCGAGATGTTCCGCTCTGTTCTGGGCCGGCTGCAGTTTTCCTAGTCCTTCTTTGCAGCACCTGACCTTATGACCGGGCAATAATGCCGATATGATAAAACTAGAGCCTGCAGGACTTGCTGTGTGGAGTCTAAAGAGCAGAGCAGGTCTTCATTACAGACAGCCCTCCCCCATCTGTACAACCATCCATCGGTTTGTTTCGACCATGACAGTTTGCTATCCAAGGTAAAAAGGTCATTTAGTCTCCTCAACTTGCTCAACGGCCACATTATTCATTACCAGATTCAGCTGAGGTCTAGAACTTTCTGGAATTCTTCAAAAATACAACACTTTTAGTTTTAGAGATGTTCAGGACAGTAACACAGGCTAAGGTTACAGTTATACTAGCATGGCTGGCTGTATACATAAACGCAAGCTATAAAAAGGACATATTAAAGAATGATATGACATTGCTCAGTCGTGTATTGGCTAATAAAGTAGACTTTGGTGTTGTAAATATTCCCCTTTTAAGGGTCTATCTGTTGGTCTACCACTTTCACACCTGTGTGTGACTCTCTGTCTGTCTCAATGTCTCTGTCTCGGTCTCAATGTCTCTGTCTCGGTCTCAATGTCTCGGTCTCGGTCTCAATGTCTCGGTCTCGGTCTCAATGTCTCGGTCTCAATGTCTCGGTCTCAATGTCTCTGTCTCGGTCTCAATGTCTCTGTCTCGGTCTCAATGTCTCGGTCTCAATGTCTCGGTCTCAATGTCTCGGTCTCAATGTCTCAATGTCTCGGTCTCAATGTCTCTGTCTCGGTCTCAATGTCTCTGTCTCGGTCTCAATGTCTCGGTCTCAATGTCTCTGTCTCGGTCTCAATGTCTCTGTCTCAATGTCTCTGTCTCGGTCTCAATGTCTCTGTCTCAATGTCTCTGTCTCGGTCTCAATGTCTCTGTCTCGGTCTCAATGTCTCTGTCTCGGTCTCAATGTCTCTGTCTCAATGTCTCTGTCTCGGTCTCAATGTCTCGGTCTCAATGTCTCTGTCTCGGTCTCAATGTCTCGGTCTCAATGTCTCTGTCTCGGTCTCAATGTCTCGGTCTCAATGTCTCTGTCTCGGTCTCAATGTCTCTGTCTCGGTCTCAATGTCTCGGTCTCAATGTCTCTGTCTCGGTCTCAATGTCTCTGTCTCGGTCTCAATGTCTCTGTCTCGGTCTCAATGTCTCTGTCTCGGTCTCAATGTCTCTGTCTCGGTCTCAATGTCTCGGTCTCAATGTCTCTGTCTCGGTCTCAATGTCTCTGTCTCAATGTCTCTGTCTCGGTCTCAATGTCTCTGTCTCGGTCTCAATGTCTCTGTCTCGGTCTCAATGTCTCGGTCTCAATGTCTCAATGTCTCGGTCTCAATGTCTCAATGTCTCGGTCTCAATGTCTCGGTCTCAATGTCTCGGTCTCTGTCTCAATGTCTCTGTCTCAATGTCTCTGTCTCAATGTCTCTGTCTCAATGTCTATGTCTCTGTCTCGGTCTCAATGTCTCTGTCTCAATGTCTCTGTCTCAATGTCTCTGTCTCAATGTCTCTGTCTCAATGTCTCTGTCTCAATGTCTCTGTCTCAATGTCTCAATGTCTCAATGTCTCTGTCTCAATGTCTCTGTCTGTCTCAATGTCTCTGTCTGTCTCGGTCTCAATGTCTCTGTCTCGGTCTCAATGTCTCAATGTCTATGTCTAGGTCTCAATGTCTCAATGTCTCTGTCTCGGTCTCAATGTCTCTGTCTCAATGTCTCAATGTCTCTGTCTCAATGTCTCTGTCTCAATGTCTCAATGTCTCTGTCTCAATGTCTCAATGTCTGTCTCAATGTCTCTGTCTCAATGTCTCTGTCTCAATGTCTCAATGTCTCAATGTCTCTGTCTCAATGTCTCTGTCTGTCTCAATGTCTCTGTCTGTCTCGGTCTCAATGTCTCTGTCTCGGTCTCAATGTCTCAATGTCTATGTCTAGGTCTCAATGTCTCAATGTCTCTGTCTCGGTCTCAATGTCTCTGTCTCAATGTCTCAATGTCTCTGTCTCAATGTCTCTGTCTCAATGTCTCAATGTCTCTGTCTCAATGTCTCAATGTCTGTCTCAATGTCTCTGTCTCAATGTCTCGGTCTCAATGTCTCAATGTCTCTGTCTCAATGTCTCGGTCTCTGTCTCAATGTCTCGGTCTCTGTCTCAATGTCTCGGTCTCAATGTCTCAATGTCTCTGTCTCGGTCTCGATGTCTCTGTCTAGGTCTCAATGTCTCGGTCTCGATGTCTCTGTCTAGGTCTCAATGTCTCTGTCTCGATGTCTATGTCTAGGTCTCAATGTCTCTGTCTCGATGTCTAGGTCTAGGTCTCAATGTCTCTGTCTAGGTCTCAATGTCTCTGTCTAGGTCTCAATGTCTCTGTCTAGGTCTCAATGTCTCTGTCTAGGTCTCAATGTCTCTGTCTAGGTCTCAATGTCTCGGTCTCGGTCTCAATGTCTCTGTCTAGGTCTCAATGTCTCTGTCTAGGTCTCAATGTCTCTGTCTCGATGTCTCTGTCTCGATGTCTATGTCTAGGTCTCAATGTCTCTGTCTCGATGTCTAGGTCTAGGTCTCAATGTCTCTGTCTAGGTCTCAATGTCTCTGTCTCGATGTCTCTGTCTAGGTCTCAATGTCTCGGTCTCGATGTCTCTGTCTATGTCTCAATGTCTCTGTCTCGATGTCTATGTCTCAATGTCTCTGTCTCGATGTCTAGGTCTCAATGTCTAGGTCTCAATGTCTCTGTCTAGGTCTCAATGTCTAGGTCTCAATGTCTCTGTCTCGATGTCTATGTCTAGGTCTCAATGTCTCTGTCTCGATGTCTCTGTCTAGGTCTCAATTTCTCTCTCTCGATGTCTAGGTCTCAATTTCTCTCTCTCGATGTCTAGGTCTCAATTTCTCTCTCTCGATGTCTCTCTCAATGTCTCTCTCAATGTCTCTCTCAATGTCTCTCTCAATGTCTCTCTCAATGTCTCTCTCTCAATGTCTCTCTCAATGTCTCTCTCAATGTCTCTCTCTAGGTCTCTCTCTAGGTCTCTCTCTAGGTCTCTCTCTAGGTCTCTAGGTCTCTCTCTAGGTCTCTAGGTCTCTCTCTAGGTCTCTAGGTCTCAATGTCTCTGTCTAGGTCTCAATGTCTCTGTCTAGGTCTCAATGTCTCTGTCTAGGTCTCAATGTCTAGGTCTCAATGTCTCTGTCTAGGTCTCAATGTCTAGGTCTCAATGTCTCTGTCTCGATGTCTATGTCTAGGTCTCAATGTCTCTGTCTCGATGTCTCTGTCTAGGTCTCAATTTCTCTCTCTTGATGTCTAGGTCTCAATTTCTCTCTCTCGATGTCTAGGTCTCAATTTCTCTCTCTCGATGTCTCTCTCAATGTCTCTCTCAATGTCTCTCTCAATGTCTCTCTCAATGTCTCTCTCAATGTCTCTCTCAATGTCTCTCTCAATGTCTCTCTCTCAATGTCTCTCTCAATGTCTCTCTCAATGTCTCTCTCTAGGTCTCTCTCTAGGTCTCTCTCTAGGTCTCTCTCTAGGTCTCTAGGTCTCTCTCTAGGTCTCTAGGTCTCTCTCTAGGTCTCTAGGTCTCAATGTCTCTGTCTAGGTCTCAATGTCTCTGTCTAGGTCTCAATGTCTCTGTCTAGGTCTCAATGTCTAGGTCTCAATGTCTCTGTCTAGGTCTCAATGTCTCTGTCTCGGTCTCAATGTCTCAATGTCTATGTCTAGGTCTCAATGTCTCTGTCTCGGTCTCAATGTCTCTGTCTCAATGTCTCTGTCTCGGTCTCAATGTCTCTGTCTCAATGTCTCAATGTCTCTGTCTCAATGTCTCTGTCTCAATGTCTCAATGTCTCTGTCTCAATGTCTCAATGTCTGTCTCAATGTCTCTGTCTCAATGTCTCGGTCTCAATGTCTCAATGTCTCTGTCTCAATGTCTCGGTCTCTGTCTCAATGTCTCGGTCTCTGTCTCAATGTCTCGGTCTCTGTCTCAATGTCTCAATGTCTCTGTCTCGGTCTCGATGTCTCTGTCTAGGTCTCAATGTCTCGGTCTCGATGTCTCTGTCTAGGTCTCAATGTCTCGGTCTCGATGTCTCTGTCTAGGTCTCAATGTCTCTGTCTCGATGTCTATGTCTAGGTCTCAATGTCTCTGTCTCGATGTCTAGGTCTAGGTCTCAATGTCTCTGTCTAGGTCTCAATGTCTCTGTCTAGGTCTCAATGTCTCTGTCTAGGTCTCAATGTCTCTGTCTAGGTCTCAATGTCTCGGTCTCGGTCTCAATGTCTCTGTCTAGGTCTCAATGTCTCTGTCTAGGTCTCAATGTCTCTGTCTCGATGTCTCTGTCTCGATGTCTATGTCTAGGTCTCAATGTCTCTGTCTCGATGTCTAGGTCTAGGTCTCAATGTCTCTGTCTCGATGTCTCTGTCTAGGTCTCAATGTCTCGGTCTCGATGTCTCTGTCTATGTCTCAATGTCTCTGTCTCGATGTCTATGTCTCAATGTCTCTGTCTCGATGTCTAGGTCTCAATGTCTAGGTCTCAATGTCTAGGTCTCAATGTCTAGGTCTCAATGTCTCTGTCTAGGTCTCAATGTCTAGGTCTCAATGTCTCTGTCTCGATGTCTATGTCTAGGTCTCAATGTCTCTGTCTCGATGTCTCTGTCTAGGTCTCAATTTCTCTCTCTCGATGTCTAGGTCTCAATTTCTCTCTCTCGATGTCTAGGTCTCAATTTCTCTCTCTCGATGTCTCTCTCAATGTCTCTCTCAATGTCTCTCTCAATGTCTCTCTCAATGTCTCTCTCTCAATGTCTCTCTCAATGTCTCTCTCAATGTCTCTCTCAATGTCTCTCTCAATGTCTCTCTCAATGTCTCTCTCAATGTCTCTCTCAATGTCTCTCTCAATGTCTCTCTCAATGTCTCTCTCAAGGTCTCTCTCTAGGTCTCTCTCTAGGTCTCTCTCTAGGTCTCTAGGTCTCTCTCTAGGTCTCTGTCTAGGTCTCAATGTCTCTGTCTAGGTCTCAATGTCTAGGTCTCAATGTCTCTGTCTAGGTCTCAATGTCTCTGTCTCGGTCTCAATGTCTCAATGTCTATGTCTAGGTCTCAATGTCTCAATGTCTCTGTCTCAATGTCTCTGTCTCAATGTCTCAATGTCTCTGTCTCAATGTCTCTGTCTCAATGTCTCAATGTCTCTGTCTCAATGTCTCAATGTCTGTCTCAATGTCTCTGTCTCAATGTCTCGGTCTCAATGTCTCAATGTCTCTGTCTCAATGTCTCGGTCTCTGTCTCAATGTCTCTGTCTAGGTCTCAATGTCTAGGTCTCAATGTCTAGGTCTAGGTCTCAATGTCTCTGTCTAGGTCTCAATGTCTCTGTCTAGGTCTCAATGTCTCTGTCTAGGTCTCAATGTCTCTGTCTAGGTCTCAATGTCTCTGTCTAGGTCTCAATGTCTCTGTCTAGGTCTCAATGTCTAGGTCTCAATGTCTAGGTCTCAATGTCTCTGTCTAGGTCTCAATGTCTCTGTCTAGGTCTCAATGTCTCTGTCTAGGTCTCAATGTCTCTGTCTCGATGTCTATGTCTAGGTCTCAATGTCTCTGTCTCGATGTCTCTGTCTAGGTCTCAATTTCTCTCTCTCGATGTCTAGGTCTCAATTTCTCTCTCTCGATGTCTAGGTCTCAATTTCTCTCTCTCGATGTCTCTCTCAATGTCTCTCTCAATGTCTCTCTCAATGTCTCTCTCAATGTCTCTCTCAATGTCTCTCTCAATGTCTCTCTCTCAATGTCTCTCTCAATGTCTCTCTCAATGTCTCTCAAGGTCTCTCAAGGTCTCTCTCTAGGTCTCTCTCTAGGTCTCTCTCTAGGTCTCTCTCTAGGTCTCTCTCTAGGTCTCTAGGTCTCTCTCTAGGTCTCTGTCTAGGTCTCAATGTCTCTGTCTAGGTCTCAATGTCTCTGTCTAGGTCTCAATGTCTAGGTCTCAATGTCTAGGTCTCAATGTCTCTGTCTAGGTCTCAATGTCTCTGTCTAGGTCTCAATGTCTCTGTCTAGGTCTCATGTCTCTGTCTAGGTCTCAATGTCTCTGTCTAGGTCTCAATGTCTCTGTCTAGGTCTCAATGTCTCTGTCTAGGTCTCAATGTCTCTGTCTAGGTCTCAATGTCTCTGTCTAGGTCTCAATGTCTCTGTCTAGGTCTCAATGTCTAGGTCTCAATGTCTCTGTCTAGGTCTCAATGTCTCTGTCTAGGTCTCAATGTCTCTGTCTAGGTCTCAATGTCTCTGTCCGGGTCTCAATGTCTCTGTCCGGGTCTCAATGTCTCTGTCCAGGTCATGTCCAGGTCTCAATGTCTCTGTCTCGGTCTCAATGTCTCTGTCTCAATGTCTCTGTCTCAATGTCTCTTGTCTCAATGTCTGTCTCAATGTCTCTGTCTCAATGTCTCTGTCTCAATGTCTCTGTCTCAATGTCTCTGTCTCAATGTCTCTGTCTCAATGTCTCTGTCTCAATGTCTCTGTCTCAATGTCTCTGTCTCAATGTCTCTGTCTCAATGTCTGTCTCGGTCTCAATGTCTCTGTCTAGGTCTCAATGTCTCAATGTCTCTGTCTCGGTCTCAATGTCTCTGTCTCAATGTCTCAATGTCTGTCTCAATGTCTCTGTCTCAATGTCTCGGTCTCAATGTCTCAGTCTCAATGTCTCGGTCTCTGTCTCAATGTCTCGGTCTCTGTCTCAATGTCTCGGTCTCTGTCTCAATGTCTCGGTCTCTGTCTCGGTCTCAATGTCTCTGTCTCGGTCTCGATGTCTCTGTCTAGGTCTCAATGTCTCGGTCTCGATGTCTCTGTCTAGGTCTCAATGTCTCGGTCTCGATGTCTCTGTCTAGGTCTCAATGTCTCTGTCTCGATGTCTCTGTCTAGGTCTCAATGTCTCTGTCTCGATGTCTATGTCTAGGTCTCAATGTCTCTGTCTCGATGTCTAGGTCTAGGTCTCAATGTCTCTGTCTAGGTCTCAATGTCTCTGTCTAGGTCTCAATGTCTCGGTCTCGATGTCTCTGTCTAGGTCTCAATGTCTCTGTCTCGATGTCTATGTCTAGGTCTCAATGTCTCTGTCTCGATGTCTATGTCTAGGTCTCAATGTCTCTGTCTCGATGTCTAGGTCTAGGTCTCGATGTCTCTGTCTAGGTCTCAATGTCTCTGTCTCGATGTCAATGTCTCGGTCTCAATGTCTCAATGTCTCTGTCTCAATGTCTCGGTCTCTGTCTCAATGTCTCGGTCTCTGTCTCAATGTCTCGGTCTCTGTCTCAATGTCTCGGTCTCTGTCTCAATGTCTCGGTCTCTGTCTCGGTCTCAATGTCTCTGTCTCGGTCTCGATGTCTCTGTCTCGGTCTCGATGTCTCTGTCTAGGTCTCAATGTCTCGGTCTCGATGTCTCTGTCTAGGTCTCAATGTCTCGGTCTCGATGTCTCTGTCTAGGTCTCAATGTCTCTGTCTCGATGTCTCTGTCTAGGTCTCAATGTCTCTGTCTCGATGTCTAGGTCTAGGTCTCAATGTCTCTGTCTAGGTCTCAATGTCTCTGTCTAGGTCTCAATGTCTCGGTCTCGATGTCTCTGTCTAGGTCTCAATGTCTCTGTCTCGATGTCTATGTCTAGGTCTCAATGTCTCTGTCTCGATGTCTAGGTCTAGGTCTCAATGTCTCTGTCTAGGTCTCAATGTCTCTATCTCGATGTCTCTGTCTAGGTCTCAATGTCTAGGTCTCAATGTCTAGGTCTCAATGTCTAGGTCTCAATGTCTAGGTCTCAATGTCTAGGTCTCAATGTCTATGTCTAGGTCTCAATGTCTCTGTCTCGATGTCTCTGTCTAGGTCTCAATTTCTCTCTCTCGATGTCTAGGTCTCAATTTCTCTCTCTCAATGTCTCTCTCAATGTCTCTCTCAATGTCTCTCTCAATGTCTCTCTCAAGGTCTCTCTCAAGGTCTCTCTCAAGGTCTCTCTCAAGGTCTCTCTCAAGGTCTCTCTCAAGGTCTCTCTCAAGGTCTCTCTCAAGGTCTCTCTCAAGGTCTCTCTCAAGGTCTCTCTCTAGGTCTCTCTCTAGGTCTCTCTCTAGGTCTCTCTCTAGGTCTCTCTCTAGGTCTCTCTCTAGGTCTCTAGGTCTCTGTCTAGGTCTCTCTCTAGGTCTCTGTCTAGGTCTCTGTCTAGGTCTCTAGGTCTCTCTCTAGGTCTCTGTCTAGGTCTCTAGGTCTCTGTCTAGGTCTCAATGTCTCTGTCTAGGTCTCAATGTCTCTGTCTAGGTCTCAATGTCTCTGTCTAGGTCTCAATGTCTCTGTCTAGGTCTCAATGTCTCTGTCTAGGTCTCAATGTCTCTGTCTAGGTCTCAATGTCTCTGTCTAGGTCTCAATGTCTCTGTCTAGGTCTCAATGTCTCTGTCTAGGTCTCAATGTCTCTGTCTAGGTCTCAATGTCTCTGTCTAGGTCTCAATGTCTCTGTCTAGGTCTCAATGTCTCTGTCTAGGTCTCAATGTCTCTGTCCGGGTCTCAATGTCTCTGTCCGGGTCTCAATGTCTCTGTCCAGGTCATGTCCAGGTCTCAATGTCTCTGTCCAGGTCATGTCCAGGTCTCAATGTCTCTGTCCAGGTCATGTCCAGGTCTCAATGTCTCTGTCCAGGTCTCTCTCTGTCCAGGTCTCAATGTCTCTGTCCAGGTCTCTCTCTGTCCAGGTCTCAATGTCTCTGTCCAGGTCTCTATCCTTCTTCTTCTTCTTCTTCTTCTTTCTAGGTCAGTCCAGTTGTTGTTAAGGGTGTCACAGTCTCCTCCAGGTAATGGAAGGCTTAACCCTGACATGGTTGTGTGTGTGTGTGTGTGTGTGTGTGTGTGTGTGTGTGTGTGTGTAACCCCATCTATCTCCACCATCAGCAGCAAAGCGGGAAACGATCTCCCATTAGCTGCGACATAATCACCTATGGATCATCTCTACGGCCCCATTCTGTTAAATCCAACGTGGAGCCAAGGCCTAAACGGCCATCACTGGCATTGATACAATGTGTGTGTGTATATGTGTGTGTGCGTGCGTGTGTGTTGTCCTTGTGTGGGGGGCTCTGAGCGATGACCTCACTCCTTCTCCTTTCTCTTTCCACTATTTGTCATCCCCTCACTCGGTCTCCATCTCCCCTACCCTCTCTCCACCATCATCCCGAAAGATGGCCTCACTTCAACTGTGCACTAGCAATCCATCAAAAACTCTCATTCACCATCCTCCCTCCTCTCCTTCACTCGTTCTCTTCGTATCCATGTCCTCCCTGGAAAAACCCTGGTCTTTTTCACTAGGAACCAAACTAAAGAACATGGCCCGACACCGGGAGGGGACAACCTGAACTTGTCCAATGAGAAACTTGTGGCAACACGCTTGGCTACGTTTTGCAACGGTGTGCACTAATGAATATGACCCCTGCTTCATGCTTTTATTTAGATGCTAAATGGGATATGGAGAGGTGGTGAGGGGGGTGAAAACAAACAGAGTGGGTGAAGGAGATCCTTCACACCACGGCTATGGAGGTTGTTTAAAACAGAAGAGGTAAAGGTCATTCACTCTGAATTAGAGATTGTGCCAAGAGGGGAGAAGCTCAGATGACCTTCTGTCCTTCCCTCTCCCTCCCACACGCCGTCTCCTTCTCCACCTCCACCTCCCCCTTTTTCTAACTCGCACATTACTTACAGAAAGGCCGGGACACAGGGGTTAGACAGTGACATATCTCCCTGTTCACTTCTCACTACCCAGAAACACATCACTCAGCAAATGTCTCCACTGAGCTCAAAATAGACATGGAAAAGACATTAAAGCTGGGTGGTAGAGGAAAACGGATGAGACGGAATCAGTGTGCGTGCGTGCGTGTACTTACGTTGGCCGAGCTGAAGCTGCATCTCATGATGAGGTATAGGGTAGCGCAGGCCTGGCTTCTGTTCCCACCCTCATGACTGCTACAGTACTGGAGCACCTTCTGACACAGGTCGGCACACTGCTCGGCTTCCTCTTCAAACAACAGGTCACCAAACTACACACACACACACACGCAATACTGTCAGTATACAAACGCGCACGCAGCACACAATACTGTCAGTACATAGTGTGTACGCACACACACCCTACCTTGACGATGAGCGCTCGAAGCGTGCTGAAGCAGTGAGACAGGAAGGTTGTACTCTGGTTACAGGTGAGACAGTGTAGCAACACCCTCAGTACTCCGCCCACTACACTGTCCTTACAGTCAGCCAACGGAACAGCCTGTGCGGGAGACAGACCGTCATGACAACCAACCACAAGTGAGAGAAAGAATACGGTCAGCCAATGGAACCACAGAGGACATTGTGACGCAGGCCGTGTTCGAGAGAGTATCAAATTCGTAAAGCATTGTGGGTATATGGTGACAGACTGATCTACAAACAATCAGCAGTCGTCAACACAACGAGAGAAAGAGAGAGAGAGAAAGAGAGAGAGAGAAAGAGAGAGAGAGAAAGAGAGAAAGAGAGAGAGAGAGAAAGAGAGAAAGAGAGAGAGAGAGAGGACAGGAAAGATCGAAGAGGACAGAAGAAAGATGAACAGGTAGAGAGAAACAATAAGGAGAGCGGTGTTGTGACCTGTACTATGGTCTCCAGTAGGTCCAGGACAATGAGGTTGGACTCAGTAGCCAGATTCCCACTGATTAGCGCCTCCTGGTCCAGCTCTGCTTTCGTTCTGAGAGTAAAAAGGCACAAGGATGAGACCTCGTTCTGCCTCTATGGGTTCTCTTTCTTGACATTGTCTTCACAAGACACTACCTGACAATTGGTCTTCTGAGCCATAGTTACCAGAAGAGATGAGTAATACATGTTTGCAAGAATTGCGTATGTACCCGTGTGTGTGTCTAACTCACTTGTCTTGTCTGTCGTTGGTCTGCCTCCACTGCGTCAGGTCTTTCCTCCAGCGTAGGTTCTCTCTCTGACCTGTGCGGTCACTTCCTGTCCGGGTCAAAGGGTGAGGGATAAGAGGGCAGACAGGTTCTCGTTCAATCAAAAAGCAGCCTAGGAGTACCATCCTCCCCTTTTCAGCTGCTCTTCAGGAGATGTACTTAGAAGACGTGTACTGTGCATGTAGCTACGGTAGTTCTGACCAATCGCAGAGAGTAGTGGGTGGGACTGACCTCCAACCCGGCGCATCATTTCCCCCCGTGCTCCGATGCCCCTCAGTAGGGAGTCCTCCAGCTGCATCTTGGCCTGCTGGGACTTCTGTAAGGCCTGGGTGCTCACCTTATCACTGCTCTGCTTCCCCTGCACCACACACACACACACACACACACAGTGAGAAAGAAATGTACATTTACATCATATTTACACAAATTAATTAGGTATGTACTCCATGCAGGGTGCAGGCATTGTTACCCTATACTCAAAGCAGGAAACACAGATGGTGAGTAGTTCTAGCAGTCTGTTGAGCTGTACTGAGGGCATGTCGACAGTCCAGCGCTGGATCAGACTCCTCTCAGCATTCTTCATCACCCACAGGAAACACAGCAGCAGGTTACGACTGGTCTCTGCTGACAAGGTGGCCACCGCCTTACCAGACTGGTAGAGAGGAGAGAGACAGAGTTATACTACTATAGGAAAACATGCACACACAGGGTGGCCACGGCCTTAAGACCTTTGAAGACTGAACGATTTCAGCCATCTTATGCAACAATTTTGCCACTCCAGACAAAATTTCCACAACGTGGGCAAATTCTTAGCTCGTAAACGATTGTCGGGCGTCTTGGCTCGTTCAGGTTGACAGGGTCAAGGTCTGCCGATTAAGTGCAGCTACGTGCGATCGTAGGCTCTGACAAAGTTTAAGCAGTGTCCGAATTTCGTTGCCTTAAATCGTGTAGTGTGGCTGGCGCTACGAGCCAATCCCGGTGACTAACCAATAGGAACACGGCCGGCACATACGATTATTGTGAAGTCAGATTAATATAGGCCTAATAGTTCGATGTAAACGTTTAGCCTACATGCTGCGCAAGAAACTATTTCCCTAATCATCTTGGTACATGACACATCTGAAATCAGGCTACCCGATGGGATATTATTAAACTTCTTATGGCTTAGATCCCGCTAACGGGATCGATATGACAACAGCCAGTGAAAGTGCAGGGCGCCAAACGCAAAACAGAAATCTCATAATTAAAATTCCTCAAACATACAAGTATTTTACACCATTTTAAAGATAAACTTGTTGTTAATCCCACCACAGTGTACGATTTCAAAAAGGCTTCACGACGAAAGCACACCAAACGATTATGTTAGGTCAGCACCTAGTCACAGAAAAAAACAGCAATTTTTACAGCCAAAGAGAGGAGTTACAAAAAGCAGAAATAGAGAAAATGAATCACTAACCTTTGATCTTCATCAGATGACACCTCATAGGACTTCATGTTACACAATACCAATTCACAGTATGTTTTGTTCGATAAAGTTCATATTTATATCCAAAAATCTCAGTGTACATTGACGCATTACGTTCAGTAATGTTTTGCTTCCAAAACATCTGGTGATTTTGCAGAGAGCCACATCAATTTACAGAAATACTCATCATAAATGTTGATGAAAATACAAGTGTTATGCATGGAACTTTAGATAAACTTCTCCTTAATGCAACCGCCATCAGATTTAAAAAAAGCTTTACCCGAAAAAGCACACCATGCAATAATCAGAGTATGGCTCTCAGACACAAAAACAAGCCATACAGATATCCGCCATGTTGTGGAGTCAACAGAAGTCAGAAATAGCATTATAAATATTCACTTACCTTTGATGATCTTCATCGAAATGCACTCCCAGGAATCCCAGTTCCACAAATGTTTGTTTTGTTCGATAAAGTCCATAATTTCTGTCCAAATACCTCCTTTTTGTTCGCGCCTTGAGTTCACAAATCCAAATTCACGACGCGCAGGCCAGACGAAATGTCAAAAAATTCCATTCATACATCAAATGATTGATTATATACATCTTTAGGATGTTTTTAACATAAATCTTCAATAATGTTTCAACCGGAGAATTCCTTTGCCTGTAGAAATGTAATGGAACGCAGCTAACTCTCACGGGAACGCGCCTGAAAGAGCTCATGGCACTCAGAGTGCTCAATCAGCTCTCATTCCTCCCTCCTTCACAGTAGAAGCCCCAAACAAGGTTCTAGAGACTGTTGACATCTAGTGGAAGCCTTAGGAAGTGCAATCAGAACAAATTTACACTGTATCTTGGATAGGCAAAGAGTTGAAAAACCACAAACCTCAGATTTCCCACTTCCTGGTTGGATTTTTCCTCAGGTTTTTGCCTGCCATATGAGTTCTGTTATACTCACAGTTTCAAACAGTTTTAGTAACTTTAGAGTGTTTTCTATCCAAATCTACTAATAATATGCTTATCTTAGCTTCTGGGCCTGAGTAGCTACTCAATACTGCCCCCAGCCATAAGAAGTTTTAATGCACAAAATGGGCCATCAAAATAAAACGCTCATATAAAGTTTGCACGTGAAAACTAATTTCTAAGATGGATACTTTCCGTTTATTTCTTTTATAACTCACTTCACTCCTGCATTAAGCATTGAGTGCTGGGCACACGCGCAGGTCCAATACACCGCTGCAGTTGACGTAGCCTATGTCGGCCTGACGTCGCCTAGCAAGCCAATCGCAGAATGTGACGACAGAACCGGAGCAAAATCGTACACATCTGGCCCAGGTTGATATCAAGATTTCACATTTGGTAACATCGCACGGTGTGAAGTGGTAATCGCCAAAGACTGAATCCGAGGTACAGTCTTGCAAAGGCCTTCAGCAGACTGGTAGAGGAAGGGGATTAGAGATGTACACTTTAAAGTGGACAGATTCACTGCAATGTGATTGGAGATGTAGTGTGGCTTATGGATTCCCCTTTTGGAGGAAACAGGTTCCCCCCCATCTCACTAAGGGGTTGAGTTGGATGAATACTCCAAGTAGACCAGCCATCGATAGCATTGTGTATAGCGTATATAGGGCACACATTCATCTAGCACAGGCAAGTTGTGAGAGGAGGGACAAGAGTGAAGGTGTTCAGTGGCTGCAGTGTCGCCGTGGCTACGCTTGATGGATGTCTTGTGTTGGCTCAGGACAGCCCAGGTCACTTATGATTATAATGCCTGCCCATAAAGCATCTCCCGTGTGTGTGTCTGAGTGAGTGAACGAGAACGAGAGCGAGGGAGAGCTGGCGTCTCAGAATGGATGGAGTGCGGGTGTGCATCTGACAGCTCATCAGTCTACCTCACAGCAGCACACCTGTTACAATGCGCGCCAACACACAGGCAGACACTGCTAGTCACAAAAACGCAGAGCAATTATACACCAAGTTTGTGGGCAAGGAATTGACTCCTCTAATTGAAATGTTAATAAAATCACTTTGATGCAGTTTGAAAAGCAAGCTTCCTCCAGGTCTGATTGAGGAACTCAAACATACAGTATGTGCTCGGAGGTGAAAAGAGAAAGTCCCACTGATACGAAACCATAGCAACATTCCTACAGTCTTACCACAGACGCCATGGAAGGCAGGGCATTCCTCGCCAAGGTGTTGAAGGGGTTGCCGGCGATCGCCATGGCAATAGACTGATTGATGGGCGTGACGTTGTCGGGGTCTTCGTCTGATCCACCCGTCTTGTTCTTCCCTCCGCGAGCCTCGGACACTACAGAGACACACAAGGGTCAAATACTTTTTTTGAAAGTAGTTTCAAGCTTTATTTAGACAGATTAGATGTTACTAAAGGGTTACACAGAGGTAGAGAGGGGAGAAAGTTGAAAGGGTCGTCTCCGGTGGGGAGTGGCATATTTGTTGAGAGCGGCGATTGTTACCAGCCACGGCTCTGCACCAAACACTCGAAACACAGTTCACATAAAACCAGTTCCAAACCAATCAAGCAACTCCTTAGCCAGTGTACATTAAGTGCCAATGGGTACGGTCTAGGGGTGGATATGGAAATGCGGCCAAGGCCAGTACCTGTGAAGTCCAGGTAGTTGATGGAGTCAATGATGATGCCCACCAAGGGGAGGTAGAGAGTTGCCACCTTGGCCCTGACCTCAGGCTGGGCACAGCGCTGGTCCAGGTCATGGGCACACAACAGACTGTAGGTGGCGTTGATGGCCTTCATCTGGACCTTACCCCTGTGTGTGTCTACTGACCCCTCTGACTCCATGTCCAGTGCAGCGCTGAGCTCGGTGAGCAGTAGACCAGTAAGGTAGTGCTGCTGTTTAAACTCCTGGGACAGATCAAACAGGCCCAGGATCCTCTGCTCCTGGAAACTACATGAACTGGAGCTCTGCAGAGAGAGACGGGTGAGAGAGAGAGAGACGGGTGAGAGAGAGAGAGAGAGAGAAAGAGAGACGGGGGGGAGAGAGAGAGAGAGACGGGGGGGGGAGATGAGAGAGAGACGAGACGGGGGGGGAGAGAGAGAGAGAGAGACGGGGGGGAGAGAGAGAGACGGGGGGGGGGGGGGGGAGAGAGAGAGCGGGGGGGGGGGGGGGGGAGAGAGAGAGACG